>NW_007780393.1:1914-3091 GCF_000696425.1 Galeopterus variegatus
TGTTTCCCCCGACTGAGGTGTTTTTTCTTGATTTCCGAGGAAAATTAGGCATGGAATTAAAATGGACTGGCTAAATTCATTAGCTGTAAAGTTCCCATTTTTCATTAAGTGCTGTGAGGCTGAGTGATTTCATAAAAATATTTTTAGTGCACTAGGCATGGGACATTAAAGATAATAAAGATAGGTAGTTCCACGACCCAGGAGGGAACATTATTTTAAAGGATGCGGATTCATTAGTGTTTATGGCTTTGTAGTTTAAAGTTGACAAGGTTCACACATTCCCCAGCCTTTGGTATTTTTCAATTAATGACACAATTTGATGAGGGTTTTGAAGTTGAAATTGATATATATTTGGAATAATTTATGGTTTCTTCGACATTTACATGCATGTATGAATGGTTCATGGCCTATAGGAATCATGAAGAAAAAGAAAACAAAAAACTACTTAGGGAAAAAAAAATTAAGAAGGAAGGAAGGGAATCTTTTTTCTTCCTAGTACAACCAAAATGAGTCTGATTGGAAGTATTTGAGTCAAAAAGTTGTACAGATCATTCCTGATACTTATACAGAAATAGTTGAATCTAGTATATTTTTACTTGAAAGAGAAATTACAAATGGATTATTTCCTCTTAACTTGGTTAATATTCCCTCTGTGATTTTTATATATTTTAAACTATTGAGAACACATGCTGCCTGCTTTTTGCATTAAAAGCATCACTAAATAAAGAGCATTTACATGATGCAGAAAATTAAAATATAAAGTTTGGTCTGTTAAGAAACTACTACTAGGGCTGGCCCGGTGGCGCACTGCTACAGTGTGCGGCTTGGGAGCGTGGCGGCGCTCCCGCCGAGGGTTCGGATCCCACATACAGACCGGTTCCCGCTCACTGGCTGAGCGAGGGGTGGGTGCAGCACCGAGGGTTGCAATCTCGTTGCTGGTCCCGGCCCAGTACGGGCGCGACACTGAGGGTTGTGGCCCATTGCTGGACACGAAAAAAGACAAAAAGGAAAAAAAAAAAAAAAGAAACTACAACTAGTTATATTTCATATATAAATAAATTAATTTATATGGCAGGGAGAAGTCAGTTGGAGGGGATTTAAGAATGGAGAATTATGTTTATCTTGAAATTTTAGCAGACTTTCACAATTAGCATGTGGATATCCAGTTATCCTGGCA
>NW_007780394.1:0-661 GCF_000696425.1 Galeopterus variegatus
GTGTAGAAACTATCATCTCATGGGTAAGTCACAGCCACACGGCTCTGCAGGACAGACCTGGAACTTGGGGTGGATGTTCAGGAGGCTTCTCAGGCCTGCTCCCCTCTGCAAGGAGGCCCCATGTGGGCCAACACCGCAGGCGGGATGGGTTGGTGGGGAGCTCTCCTGCTCTCAGCCCTGGGAGAGTCAGCGACCCTTGGTCCAGTTGTGTCTGCTACCATCTCAGCTCGTGGAAAGTTATTTTAGTAACGTGGTGATTCAGTTACCCATTTCTTCCCGGTGTGGATATGTTCTAACAGCACAGCTTTTCACAAGGAATATAACTAATCCAGTCTGTAAGTGAAACTCTTTTGAATAAAAGTGGATTTTTAACACACACATAGAGCAATTTGTCATTATGGTAACACACAGAAAAATATGTTTAATATTTATCAACTTAGAAAAATATCATAAATGTTAATTTAGTGTTTTTAAATAAAACATCAGGCTAAGATTTAGGGAAGTAACATAAAAGTAACAATGGCATTTTCGGTGACAGACAGTTATGTATAGTAACCCTGGATGGGTTTTGTTTTTAACTTCTGAAAGCATCTCATCTCGTGTTTATGTGCCCTCGGAAGAAATAAAAAGAAATACATACACTTGCCGTACACCTATGTTG
>NW_007780394.1:2214-3091 GCF_000696425.1 Galeopterus variegatus
TATTTGTGTGCTTGTGGGACACTGAGATTTTGGGACCTGTGAGTTTCTAATTTTTATCAAATTTGGTAAATTTCCCAATGTCATTAATTCAAATACTTTTTTCTTTCTCCCCCTCTTTCCTGTCTCCAGGAGCGCCAACTGCATGCTTCATTGACTGCTTGGAGTTGCCCCACAGTTCTCTGATGCCTTGTTCTTATTTTTTAACTTCTTCTTTCTGTTTCCTTTTAGTTTTTTTCTTTGCCTCCATATTCACTAATATTTTCTGTGATGCCTTATGTGCTATTAATCCTATTCAGTGTATTTTTCAGATTAAACACTGTCGTTTTATCTCTAGAAACTTAATTGATACATTTTTATATTCTTCATATCTATACTTAATTTTTTAAATATACCAAAAAGTTCTTGTATACTAAGTTTAGCATCTGTCAGTTCTCGCTTGGGCTGGTTAATTTGTCCCCTTGTTATGGCCACATTTTACTGCTTCTTAGCATGTCTGGTAAAATTAAATGGAGTGTCCCACATTGTGAATTTTACCTTATTTGGTGTCGTGTAACTTTGTAATCCTATGGATATTCTTGTGCAATAAAAATGTTAAAAAATAGAGAAAATCAACAAAATTAAGAACCAAGCTGATTCTTCAAAAAGATCACAAAACTGACCACCTGTGTAGTGTGATCAGCGCTCCCTGAGCTCTTCGTTCTCACGCGTCGCTCCTGGTGACTGTGTGGCTTTAATAGCAGGACTGTCACGCCATGGACTGTGTCTGCCAGCCTGGGCCCAAGGAACCGCCAGGACCATCGGCCGACGACAGCCCATGCGGTTCCCCCCCACGGCTGTGCTCGGCGCCTCGCCAGTGCGGACCTCCTTGCACCGACCT
>NW_007780395.1:0-230 GCF_000696425.1 Galeopterus variegatus
GCCAATTGATCTAAGTAAACTCATCAGACCAAGCTCATCGATCTAAGTAAACTCATCAAACAGACCTAATCGATCTAAGTAAACTCATCAAACCAAGCTAATCAATATAGGAGAAATAAACAGACCAAGCTAGTCGTCTAGGAAATATAATCAGACCAAGCTAAACGATCTTGGAAAAATAATCATACCAAGCTAAACAATCTAGGAAAAATAATCAGACCAAGCAAATC
>NW_007780395.1:2433-3091 GCF_000696425.1 Galeopterus variegatus
GTAAAGTCATCAGACCGAGCTCATCGATCTAAGTAAACTCATCAGACGAAGCTCATCGATCGACGTAAACTCATCGATCTACGTAAACTCATCAGAGCAGGCTAATCCATCAAAGTTAACTCATCAGACCAATCTCATCAATCTAAGTAAACTCATCACACCAAGCACATTGATAGAAGTAAACTCATCAAAGCAAGCTAATAGATCTAAGTAAACTCTACAGGCCAAGCTCATAGATCAAAGTAAACTCATCAGAACAAGCTCATAGATCTAAGTAAGCTCATCGATAATAAAACTCATCGAACAGAGCTAATTGATCTAAGTTAACTCATCTGGCAAAGCTCATCAATCTTCGTAAACTCATCAGAGCAGGCTAATCCATCAAAGTAAACTCATTAGACCATCCTCATCAATCTCAGTAAACTCATCACACCAAGCTCATTGATCTATGTATACTAATCAAAGCAAGTTAATCGATCTAAGTAAACTCATCAGACCCAGCCCATCGATCAAAATAAACTCATCACACCAAGCTCATTGATCTAGGTAAACTCATCCTACCAAGCACATCGATCTACGTAAACTCATCACAGTGATCTCATCGATCTAAGTAAAGTCGTCAGACCGAGCTCATCGATCTAAGTAAACTCATCAGACC
>NW_007780396.1:0-797 GCF_000696425.1 Galeopterus variegatus
GGAGCGCTGCCACGCTTCCCAAGCGGCGCACTATCCAGTGCGCCACCGGGCCGGCCCTGTACTTGTGTATGTTTTGTTGCTGAAACAGAGTGAGCTGAATCTTGGAATGCTCCAACTTTGAATGTTGGAATGCTCCAACACTGGTTCCATGAAAGAGATTAACAGGCAGGTCCTATTTGAGTTTGGGTAGTTAATGAGATTGGTAGTTCCTCTAAGCCACATTAAACCAGAGAGGCAAAGACAGGAAGAAAGTTGCCTGCAGGTAGTGGCCTAATTTCCTCCAGCAGCATTGGAAGAGTAGCTATCCATGCACACTTTCAGAGTAAAGTAGATATAAGTTAGGGAAGTTTACACTGTGATTATACCTAAAAATTTCCTCCAATGATTTCTTTCCTTCCCCTTTGTCTATAATTTCCCCAGAAGAACCAGTGTTCACTACTGGAAAAAACAAAGAAAAAGGAAAAACACCACCACACCTACTTGTGTCAAAGAAAGACAATTCCATGATGTTTTTGCTGCCACCAAATCTATAATGTTTTGCCTTTCTGTCCTTCCTTTATACCTAACACTAACCTAACCCTAGTTAAAAGTTTAAAGAAACATGAAAAATGGTAAAATATAATTGAGAATTTTTTTATTTATTATTCCATTTGCTTTCTTTCTTTTTTTTTTTTTCTTAGCACTTGTCATTTAGACCTACACAGGATTTCAGAGTCTCCCTTATTAAGCAAGAAATATCCTTTTCTTTTCTCTCACTGTTGTATGTGTGAATTGAGAAATCCATCCACATGGATTTC
>NW_007780396.1:1648-3091 GCF_000696425.1 Galeopterus variegatus
ATCCTTTTCTTTTCTCTCACTGTTGTATGTGTGAATTGAGAAATCCATCCACATGGATTTCAGGATCCTCTTAGTCTCTAGGAATGAGCAAACAGAAACAGTTCAACTATTCCAAAGCATATCTCATAACTTTTTCTATGCATTTCAATTATATATCTGTGGTCTTTGTGGAGAATTACAATTCTGGTCCAGAATACTAAATGCTCATTCTACAAAAAGTAATTTTAATGTTTTCTTGTCTTTATAGGGTGATTCATTCCAGAAATACTGTTTTATATCTTTACTTGCACCAAGCATTAATAATAACCAGCAGTCAGCAATGGTATAATTACTTGTTAGCTTCATGAAAACTGTCAGAGTTTAGGGCAGTGTTTCTGTGAAGAGCTCTGTGGTTGTCCTTGGACAAAAGCTTATGTGGAAATTCTAAGACATAGATCAAGACTGGTCATAGTGAGATGAAGAAAAGACCAGAGGCAGGGTTGAATTGAAGGAGGGGTCCTTTTAGGTAACTATTTAAAAGAAAAGGAAACAAGTTTGAAAACTAAAAAGGTAAAATGTCTGAAATTAAGTCATGTAGAGTCTTAGTCATAACAATAGAATGATAGATTGCCCTATGTTACTAAATTCTCAAAATGCATAAGTTCTGATTTTGTGTCTATGGGGTACTGGTTTCCCAGCCTCTCTCACAGGACTCGTGTCAATGACCACAATGACCATGAAATTAAACTTCAAATAATCTTTTAGAAATGGTAGAACAGAAATTCAAAGCTCAACTTTGAGTTACTATGGCAAAATACACTTTGCAAAAAAAAGAAGAAGAAAAGGCAAATATGTCAAGTTAGTAGGCTACTGTTTGCCATTGAGTGAAGTAAATTCAAGTTCTGAGTCACTAAGCAAAAATTCGAAAGGAAATCAATACCATTTTTACTCTTGAAAAGACATCGTATATTTGGCAGAGACTTTCTTCCCCTTTTTGGGTAGCTGAGCTGCCATTTAGCCCATGCTCACAGTTAGACAAGTATCAGCCACTCACAGGGGACTCTGTTAGCTATCATGTTACTGCTACTTACCACAGCCACTATAGGGTGTCCACCCTTGCCTTGAAATCAAGATTTCAAACTGTCAACATGGGATAACATATTTCCCTGCAAATGCTACAAACAGGTCATTGTAACCACATTTTTCTGTATGATAAGAGGAAGTTTGAGTCTAAACAGAGAAAAGCCACGTACACTACATCTACTGAAGAACAGTCAACCTTTTAAGCACAAAGGAAAAGGTAAATTCAAAGTGGCTTTAGGTGTTAACCAGCTGGCGAAATCAATACCTATTAAACCACTTCATTTTTCCTTTTTTTTAATGTTTGAAATTTTATTTTTTTCTTTTTTTTTTATACATACATGTGGGGTACAACGTTGATTTTCAATAATTGTGTAGAATGTG
>NW_007780397.1:0-3091 GCF_000696425.1 Galeopterus variegatus
GCATTTGCAATTTATATCTATGTTTTTAGCAATAAATTGACTGCAACTTTGAGGATGAAAACTAATAATTTAATACTTAATGAGTAGTTAGAACTGAGAACAAAATGATAGCTAGTAGTAATGTTTTCAATATTTTTACTATGATGGTAGTAAAATTAATATAAGTGCACTCACTAACATTAGCAATTCCTTTAGTATTATCTAATAGAATGATGATAGGTCACCAGTCAGGAATTCTCCCTAAACTTTCTTTACTCTGTTAAGAAAACCTTTTGACACTGAAATCTGGGGCATAAGATTATTTGTGAGATTTGAAGACTGATTAGAGTACATTCAGTGTACAAAAAACAGTCAAGTTACTTGGGGAGTCCCTTCTCTAGCATCTTCTTAATGGTATTCATTATGAAACACTGGAGTAGTTTTGGCACTATTGACCTCATAATTTTAAATTATCTTGAAGATAAAACTCCTCTAATGACAGCGAAGTTTCTCTATACTAATATAAAGAAATAATGTTTTGACAATCAACATCATAACATCCGCCACAGCCTTAAATAATTTCATGTTATCTCAAGTTCTAGCCAGACAGGTTTTATTTATTTATTTTTTGTTCTTTCATTTTTATGAAATGACTGGAACAGCAGGCTACCCATGCTTTGGTGAGTCATGTGTTTCTGCAGCAGGATTCTCTAAAAACTTAAGACAAGGAAAACTAAACTCAAGCTTATAGTGTAATGCAGCTGTGATGCTACGATGTTATTCTTTTGGAAATCTTGGAAGGCTACATGAGAAATCAACTCCAACTGGGTTCCTTATGTTCTGTGAGTTTTTTTCAGCTACGTTTTTTTCTTCAATACTGCTGTTTGAAAAGCATCTTGTATACAACCGTGTCTGAGACAAGCACTCTGCCAGAATCAGTTCAAAATTAATGTAGATTCTGGAGACTTTCGTGTGAATGACATTTTCAAGTGATGTCCCTTTCCAGTGAGTGTTTCACTGAGGGAAACACAAAAATTGTAAGGAATCTGAGTTTCGAGTTTTCCCTACTCTTCCATGTACCTTTGAATTCTCATATTTCTGTATGTACTAAGAACAATTACTTACACACCACCTTCCTCCAAACAAACGGACAGAGTGCGTCACTTGTCACCACACTTGAGTTGGAGAGAGAACTGAGATGTAAGGTTGTCATCCTTCACAATTTGTAAAATGGCCTTCATGATCATCTCCCCTGCTGAACTATCCCCAATGGGCCTTTCTTTTAACTTCAAAGGAGAAGAGGAGGAGCAGAGCATTTGTTTACTAGAACCATGATGGTCAGGTGCTTCACGTAAACCGTGTTTCTCTTGCTCTCACTCATTCCTCACATGGCAAAAAGAAATATGCCACCTGCATTTCTCTGGAAGACTGTGACATGGAAAAAACGCATTAATGCCCACTGCTTTCTTATAGGAATTGTTAGCATAGAATCTGATAAATGGAAGGCAAAAACAAAAACAAAATCCTCTCTCCTACAGATAAACAGATTTGGAAGGGTACAAAAAGAGAAAGTATTGAATTGGTGGAAAAATTAAGAGCTGGGTCTGGAGAGTCAGCTTGCAGGAGGAGAATGTGATAGATATTTAATAAAACTTAACCTGTGGCATACTTTATGTACCTCCAAGTAATATCTCTCATAGGACTCAATTTATTTATGGAGTAGATTTTTCTAAAGTAGGAATTGTACAACATTGATTAATGGTAGGTTTAATCATTGCCCTCTCCCTCCCCACCCCCATGCACAACAGGGATTCACCAGTATTCTTTAAAGTTTCCCTACTAAAAATGTTCCATTAGCTTCTTCCTTATTCTGCAATTTTGGGGGCTTATTCAATACTTGGTGGAAAATAATTGAAGTGGTCACCGAGTCCTCCAGTGATGCTGAACTCAGGAGTTCTCTGTTCCTACCACGGCAAATTCATACTCTCTGGATCAAAGAGGTTCTGTATGTAATGGATTCCCTAAGTATTGGGTGATAGTTTCTTCATGCATGGTAAGAAAGCAGTATTGCGTTCTGAGCTCCGACGTCTTTCTACAATTATGATTGCATATATAAGATGTTTGTTGTGTTCTTAGCATTCATGTAAGCTCAATCCTAAATAACTGTGAAAAACTATATATTGTTTCTTGGGTTTTAACTCAAATAATGGGAGGAGGGGCAGGCAAAAAAACACAACCTCAAGTAATCATGATAATTGATTGTTTCAAGGCTTTCTATCAGTTTGGGTGAAATTATAGACTGCTTAAGTAAAAATTTTTGAAATACATGACTTCATTTAGATGACAAGAAATCTAAAGATAGTGGATTTCAGGCTTATTACTACTATTCAATAATGTCAGTATTTTTCAGGGTTAGCTTCTCTTGCTTTATGGCCCTTCCTCTCCATGACTGTGAGAACTTCCAGCCTTTATTCCTCCAAAAATGATGTCCCATAGTAGAAAATGCAGGGCTGGTCCTTTTACTACTCTCATACTTCCATTTATAAGAATTTTCAGAAGCTTGCAGTATATTTCACTCTGTATTTATTTATTTATTTATTTATATACTTACTTACTTATTTTGTTTTGTTTTCATTTTTTAAATTTTACTTCTCAATATACATTGTAGTTGATTTTCATGCCCCTTTACGCCTCCCTCTCTACCCCTTCCCCTCCCCCACCGCATAATATCTGTTCACTTGACTTAACTAGTTCGAGGAATTTTTGTGGTTATTCTGTCTTCCCCCCCTGCACCCCTGATTTTTTGTGTGTTTATTTATTTATTTATAGCTCCCACAAATAAGTGAGAACGTGTGGTATTTCTCTTTGTGTGCCTATCTTGTTTCACTTAATATAATTATCTCTAGGTCCATCCATGTCGTTGCAAATGGCAGTATTTCATTCCTTCATATAGCAGAGTAGTATTCCATTGTGTAGATATACCACAGCTTCTTTATCCACTCATCCAATGATGGACATTTGGGCTGGTTCCAACTGTAAGCTACTGTAAATAGTGCTGCAATGAACATTGGGGAACAGGTATATCTTCGACTTGATGATTTCCATTCCTCTG
>NW_007780398.1:0-1412 GCF_000696425.1 Galeopterus variegatus
AGCTGCACACCAACTCTGGTCACACTCGGTGCTGGGTGCTGGCTCAAGTCACTTTGTTAGTTATTCAACCATTATCTGTATCCTATGGTGGAGAATTCCTGGAGAAGTTAAGAAACCTACCCACGTTTACACAGTGAGACTGTAGCAGGACAGGGATTCAAACTCAGGTCTGACTCACTTTAGACCCTCACCCTTAATCTCTTTAAAGGGAGAAAAATAAAGCAAGGATTTTTTTTTCCCTCCATGGAGGTCTCAATATAGGAATTTTCTTCTCTTCTATAAACTCTATCAAGAGTAATCCCAGAATTCCTTACGATCACCTACAAAAATAAAAATCGAAAGGGAGGAGGTAATTGTGCCCTGTGGCTGCAATGATTGTTGCCTGTGCTTAGCTACGGTCACCGCTTAGAACAGTCAGTCCTCAAGAGGACCTCTTGACTCTCCTTTTGAGATTTCAGCACAGATGTTGAAGTGCAAGACTACTGCTCCCTGTGAGGACAGATAGCATGTTTTTGGTTTTTAAGGATTCCTTTCAGCATCTAGCTCAATGCCTCATACATCGTCCAAAAAAGGAAACATTTGTAGATCAGAAAAATCAACAGAAAACAAAAACAAAAACAAAAACAAAAAGCTTCCCTCTGGATCCTGTGCTCTCTCTACTTAAAAAAACAGCTCTGATGGTGTGGCTCCAGAAATTTCTATAGAAGTGTTCTGAAAGCAGCACCCCACATTGGTTCTGCTGGGCAGGGGAGGCTCCACCTTCCTCCCAGCTCTGTTAGTTTGGAAGTTTCACTCTCCTTTACCTCTTGATTTGAAGTGTCTATTGAACTAACTGCTTATCTGGAGTAAAGAGAAGATGCAACTGAAAGGAAGCTGGAGCTATTTGGTTTTTCATGCAAGATTTCCAGTCATCCATAATTTTGTCTTGTTCTTCTCTGAGTTGTGCTTATAAACAACAGAAACAAACATTAGAGCCTTAGCAAGACTGATAGAGAACACTCATCTAACAGGGTGATGCTGATTTATATATGTCTAATAGTTTCATTGTGCTTAAGATTCTCCCTTTTCATTTGTTTTCATTCTTTGATTTTTGCCCCCTTGCTAGTAACATGGAAGTGGAAACTCCTTAAATATGTCCTTCTGTAACCAACAGTTACCTTACCGTCCACATACATTGGATCATTGGGAAGGTATCCCCGAGGAGTTTCATTGGAAAGGAAAAGACATAATGATGCCAGGATGTGAGGGACAGCTTTATCTTGTGTGGGGGTGAAATCATGCATGATTACCAGGAGGATGTGCCTAGAATTGTATGATTGGTGCTTGCTCATTGCAACAGAGATCTGGAATGGGGTGTTGGTGAAACTCCCAGGACCAAAGAGATGGTGCACACAATATTTCAGAAAGCACAT
>NW_007780398.1:2284-3091 GCF_000696425.1 Galeopterus variegatus
TTACCCACGTACTTTATGCTAGTTCTTGGTGAAGCACGTACTTAGGAGGGACTGTCCCAGGCTCTTTTGTTACTCCTGGCATTGGTGAGCACCCTTCTTGTGTACAATATCCTTTCCAGGTAGTTTTGTGGGTAGTTTGCAGAGTGGTACAGTGGTAAGACCCTTATCCTAAAGATCAGGTGACCATGTTCTTCTTGGCTCTGCTACTTTCCAGCTATTTGACCTTGCCACTTAACCTTTCTGATCCTCAGTTTTCTGCTTTGCCTACTTCACAGAATAATTGTAAGCATAAATTAAGTAGTGTCTGTGAAAAGACCCTAAAAATCGATAAAGCACATAAGCAAATTGAAGGCACATTTAGTACTCTAATTTTCTCTATAATTTTAGAAAAGGCAGGTCATTGTTAGTAAGTGAAAGTTGAAATGGAGAAAAAACATTTTTCATTTTGTTCATATAATGCTTATGGTAAAACCATAAAAACTGGAGTTCTTTCACGTTGGTTGAACTATTTTTGATTACATGGGATTCATTAGTGTGGCAAAATCGACATACCGTATTGAATTGATGTATCGGTTTACAATCAAACAAAATAGAAGCTGATCTATTTTGTAATCACACTGTAGCAAGTATTGTTGGCATACTTTTTTAATTGACAGTCAAAGTGATTAAAAAGCTGAATTATGGTTGCTTTGCACTGGTTTAGGTAACATTTATGCAATTATTCTATTTATTTAGAATTATTAAATAATAATAATTAAATTACTATAATTAACTAAAGCTAATCAGAATTATACAATTTGTTTTTTT
>NW_007780399.1:0-528 GCF_000696425.1 Galeopterus variegatus
ACCAGTGTTTTGTAGTTTTTGTTGTAGAGATCTTTCCCTTCTTGGTTAAATGTATTCCTACGTATTTTATTGTTTGTAGCTATTGTAAATGAAATTGCTTTTTTTAAATTCTTTTTCAGCTGGTTCATTGTTGTCATATAGAAATGCTACTAACTTTTGTATGTTGATTTTGTACCCTGCAACTTTACTGAATTTGTTTATCAGTTCTAAGATTTTTTCTTGCAGTCTTTATGTTTTTCTATATATGTGATCATGTTATCTGCAAACAAGGACAATTCGACTTCCTTTTTTCCAAATTGAATGCCCTTTATTTCTTCCTCTTACCTAATTGCTCTAGCTAGAAATTCAAGTTCTATGTTGAATAAAAGTAGTGGAAGTGGGCATCCTTTTCTCCTTCCTGTTCTTAGAGGAAAAGCTTTCAACTTTCCCCCATTCAATGTGATGTTCACTGTGGGTTTGTCATATACGGCCTTTATTGTATTGAGGTACATTCCTTCTATACACAGTTTTTTGGGAATTTTCATCATG
>NW_007780399.1:2248-3091 GCF_000696425.1 Galeopterus variegatus
ACTGACATATTGACAATATTGAGTCTTCCTATCTATGAACATTAAATATCTATCTCTATTTTTTTAGTGCTTCTTTGATATCCTTTATCAGGGTTTTGTAGTTTTTATTATACAGATCTTGTACATAAGAGTATTTTGTTAGATTTACACCTAAGTATTTCATTTGGGGAGATGCATATGTAAATGATATTGTGTTGTTAATTTTAAATTTCAGTTCATTTGTGTTATATAGAAAAAAACCCTAACCTTTATATATTAACTTTGTATCCTGAAAGCTTGATATAATCACTTATTAATTCTAGTAGTTTTTTTTAATCCTTTCAGATTTTTGACAAAGACAATAATGCAATTTACAAAGAAAGACAGTTTTATTTTTTCCTTTCATTCTGCATTTATTTTATTTTATTTTTTCTCTTATTGCATTAGCTAGCAGTTCCAGTGTAATGTTGAAAAGCAGCGATGAGAAAGAACATCTTTGTCTTGTTCCCGATGTTAGTGGAAAAGCTTTGTGTTTCTCACTGTGAAGTGTGAAGTAAGCTGTAGGACTTTTTGTAGGTGTTCTTTATCAAGCTGAGGAAGTTTCCTTCTCTTTCTAGGTGACCAAAAGTTTTTATCATATGATCATGTGATTTTTCTTTTTTAGGCTGTTGACATGATTATTAAATTAATTGATTTTGAATGCTGAACCATTTCACTTATATGTAAACATGCATAAGCATATAGGGAGATACGTAGAGATATAGATATACAGAAGCATGTGTTGAATATATTGTTGCTATTACTATTTTTAAAAAACTGTCATCTGTTAAATCAATTAAGAAATAAAATAAAAGTTTTTATTTT
>NW_007780400.1:0-680 GCF_000696425.1 Galeopterus variegatus
GCTCGCTGGGGGCCCTCACAGGGTTAGGCCATTGTCTTCCCCAGTGTGAGTGCGGATCCAGGGCAGGAAGTGTGAGACCCTCGTGTAGACTCCTGGCTTGTCCTTGAAGGCACATCCACTCCCCCAGCTCACAATCCCAGTCAGAGTCAGGCGGCCTTTGGTGGAGCAGACCAGGGGCCCCCCTGAGTCTCCCTGTGAAGCCGAAGACACAAAAGATGAGTCCTAGGAGAAGTGAGGAGGGGGCCTTCTGATCCCACCACCCAACCATGCCTGAGGTAGGAGAGTTTCCTAGAGTCGAGTCCTCAGTGACTCCCCGTTTCCTACCACAGCGAGTTGAAAATCCTCCACTTGGCTTCCAAAGCCCTGTCATCTGCCCCCGTCCCACCCGTGTGCCCAGACCCCACCTCTCCTCTCCTGGTCTCAGTTTTGCATCTTTCAACCAAAACACCTTCCCTTCTTCCCTCTCCCTTCTCAAACCCCTGTCGAGTCACATTTTCTTCAAAGCCCCCCATCCCTGACCCTCTAGGCACTCACCTCCTTCCCCTAAACATCCAATCATTTATAATTCACACCACACTCTGAGCACTGAGTTAGAGTGTCTCCTCTCGCTTCCTCTTTCTATGGTTTTAGTCCCCCCAGTCTGACAGAGAGACTCATGACAAATGTTTGGTAAGCACATA
>NW_007780400.1:1977-3091 GCF_000696425.1 Galeopterus variegatus
GAGCTCTGGGGAGCACACTGTGGGCTGAGAAGAGGGAGCGTGGAATTCTCACCTGGCAGGAATCTGTCTCCCACTGTGGGTCAGCGGCACACAGCATTTTGGTGGTGACTTCAGACCCATAGTAGTGGGGCTGCTGACACTCCTGGTGGGAAACCAGCTTCACAACGGTCATTTTCAGCTGCTCTGGATAGAGATAGTCGGCTAGGTGGGGGACACAGGGAGGAGTTTGAGTTAAGATGTGTCTGTCCATGTGGACTCTGCCAGGGAGAGGAACCAAAAATTGTCCCTACCAGGGAAAGCCTTTACTCTTTTTTCACCCAAATCTGGGCCTTTACCCCACCTAAAGTCTTTCGCCCCCCACCTATTCCTCCTTGTGGCCCATCAGTCCCTAAACAACGCTCCCCACTCCATCCCTGGACCCATCTGCCACCTCGGTGGTGCTCCAATCTCTGTCTCCACAGTCCTCCCTTGATCACGCTGAGCTCACTTCCAGATCACAACACTTCCCCAAGAGTCAGCCCCAAATGTCACTTACTGGAATTCTCTTTTCCGAAGCCAGTAATCTCACAGCTTGTGCCAAAACGGGCATCTCCATACACTGGGGGCAGACAGATGGTCTGTATGGATCGGGATGGCTGTGCACACTGGCCCGTGTTGGATCGGATCTTCAGCAAGGCTGGGGTAGGAGGACAGAATCACAGGGGAAGGATTGCCTGCTGGTCAGATGGTCACCACTTCTCCCCTCCAAATGCTGAAAGAGTGGCTATGTCTATCCTTAGGTCAGTTAGGGTCAGAGGTCATCCAGGAAGGTCTGCTGGTAGCTTGTCACCTGGAAGTCTCCCCTGCCCCATGCCCCAAGAGCTTTGTTCCAGCTGTTGATAAAGGCTTGTGCAGCCAAGGCTGCCTCACACAGCTTGTTTCCTGCAAAAAGCCCGGCTGAGATGCAGCCCTGGCTGCAAATGCAGCCCAAGGCTCTACTCTCCAAATTCTGTATCGTGGTACAGACAGAGGCTGCATCCCGCAGAGGAAAGGTCATCTTTTTCTATTTGCACAAACAGGGCATTCCCAGCCCGAATCATATGCCTACAGAAGAGGTTTTGTGTTTAGGAAACTG
>NW_007780401.1:0-630 GCF_000696425.1 Galeopterus variegatus
TTTTTTTTTTTTGCTCAGGATTGCTTTGGCTATACGTGGTCTTTTGTTGTTCAATGTGAATTTTAGGATTTTTTTTTCTGTTTGTTTTGAATAATGTCTATTTTCGTGAATAATGGTATTTTGATCAAGAGTTTATTTAATCTGTAGTTTGCTTTGAGTAGTTTGGACATTTTCACAATGTTAATTCTCCTAATCCATGAACAGGGAAAGAAATGTCTTTCCATCTTTTGGAGTCCTCTTTAATTTCTTTCAGCAGAATTTTGTACTTCATATAGTAGAGATATTTCACCTCTTTGGTTAAACTTGTTCCTAGGCACCTTATTTTTTGGTAGCTGTTGTAAATGGGCTTGCTTTCTTGATTTCTTTTTCTGCTTGTTTTTTGTTTGTATATAAGAAGGTTCTTGATTTTTGTGTACTGATTTTGTATCCTGCACCTTTTCTGAATTTGTTTATCAGCTCTAGGAATTTTTTGGTAGATGTTATGGGTTTTTTCTATACATAGGATCATGTCATCTGCGAACAGTGAAAATTTAAAAAGACCATCTAGGGAACAGGAGAAAATATTTTCAAACTATACATCAGACAAGGGATTAATATTGAGAAAACACAAAGAACTCAAACAACTTCACA
>NW_007780401.1:2067-3091 GCF_000696425.1 Galeopterus variegatus
AGAAGTAGGGGGATAGATCTGGAATGTGGACTAAAAGAAAACATCATAGCTGATCTCTGATTAGAAGACCCAATGAAGAACTACAATAAACACTAACACTTGCACCATTATATTAAATAGTACTTGATGACAATTAAACAGTCCAACACAACTTTCATCTTTCAATCTGTGTTCTTGTCGAGATTAACAACAACTTTGCAATGAGGTAGTGGGAGAGAAGTATTTTTCAAATGCAGAATTAACTATTGTGTCTCCTGTTTATCTATCAGAAGCCATTTGCTACCTTAAAACATGGTAAAAGAAACATCTACTCAATAAGCTAAACATAGAATTACCATATGACCCAGCAATTCCACTCGTAGGTATATATGCAAAATAATTGAAAACAGAGACTCAAATGGGTACTTGTATGACAATATTCAGTGCAGCATTATTCACGATACTCATAAACTGGAAAAAAAAAAGCGAAAACAAAAGAAGTATCCACCAATAGATGAATAAATAAAGGTGTTATTCACCCTTAAAAAGAAATACATGGAAGAACCTTGAAAATATTATGCTAAGTGAAATAACCCAGATATAAAAGGACGTATATTGTATGATTCTATTTACATGAAATATCTTGAATAGGCAAATTCATAGAGGAAGAAAGTAGTTTGGAAGTTACCAGGAGCTGGGGAAAGTAGGGAATGGAGAATTATTGCTTTATGGTGAAAGAGTTTCTCTTCAGAGTAATGACAAATTTTGGAAATAGTGAAGGTGCTTACACAACATTGTAAATGTAGAGTAATGCCACTGAATTGTGTACTTAAAAATGGTTAAAATGTTAAATTTTATCACAATAAAATGAAAACAAAAAGAAGGGAACAGAGCTACAATTACTAGCGGTGTGAAAGGGGGGCAGGGAGGGAGTATAGGAAGTAATTAGGTAAAGGACACAAAAAGTAATTATGATTTGCAATGATGAACATGCTAATAATATTGACTTGATTTTCACATACTATATGCAATTACATAGTCAACC
>NW_007780402.1:0-961 GCF_000696425.1 Galeopterus variegatus
TTGACAACCTGTAACAGACACTTCCGGCTAGAAAACATGGGGCCCTCTGGACATAGCTGGATGGTTGAGAAAGAACTTTACTGTTCTGCTAGAATAATGGCATTTGGGGATTTGGGCTGGCATCTGTTGAGGAGAAAGGCCTTCAGGGGGAGAAAGAGAACTTAGAGGATGGCAGTAAAATGGGGCCAGAGTCAGGGCCAGGACATGAGCATTCCCTCTGGGAGGAATGACCAATGATATTACAGGGCATGATGTTTAATATCAGTTGTTTTCTGTGTCATGTAATATTCTCTTCTAAATTCGTCTAATAGCCAAATTAGTAAAATACATAGCAAGTGCNCATGTAATATTCTCTTCTAAATTCGTCTAATAGCCAAATTAGTAAAATACATAGCAAGTGCTATATCTTTTATTCTGGGTTGTTGTAGAGAGAGATTGTTCGCCAGTGGAAAGGAGGAAGACAACCAAGAGTAAAGCAACTTATGTTATACAGCTAAGGGGAAGTCAAAATAGAGTGAAGAGGCTCTGGAAAGGACACATCGCACACACTGTCCCTAAGGCTGAGACATGCAGGGATATTATGGCACAGGATTGCTCAAACTGTATTCTGTGCAGCAGTGCCGGTCTGTGAACTGTTTGTTAGTGGTCTACAACTCAATAAGTAGAGAATTTGGGGGTAAGAATTTAGAAAATTTTTAGCAATTTATTAATATCTGTTCAATCTAAGAATTTAAAAAAATTGGCTTGCCTATGACCTTATTCCTTATTTCATTTATCTAGTAAATCACTTTTACTTTATTGTGATTATCACAAGTCAATAACAGACAGCAAAGATCGATAGATAGGTATATGATAGATAGAGCTAGTTCTTCACCAGTGACAGCTTCAGGAGCTCCACTTTAGCAGACACACATCACGATTTTCTTTGGGTAAAATGAAGCTAGCTCACCCCTCAATCCCA
>NW_007780402.1:2534-3091 GCF_000696425.1 Galeopterus variegatus
GTAGTATCTAGTGTGAGTTTGATGGAGTTAAATTTCTCTGCATAAGAAAAGAAGTGAGAAATTGAGAGATCCAGAGGGAAAATCTAGCATAATGCTGTCTAATCAAAATGTAATGAAAGACACATATGAACTTTCAAATTTTCTAGTAGTCACATACAAAAATAAAAAGAAACAGGTGAGATTAATTTTAATAATATATTTTAAACAATATATGAAAATATACTGTCAATATAAAATGATTAATACTATATTTTATATTATTTTATTTATAAAAAATATTTAAAACCTGATATTTGTTTTACGCTGACAGCCTCATTTCAAGTGCTTAATAGCCACAGGTGGCTGGGAGCAACTATACTGGACAGATCCTAGGACAAAAGCCAGGGCCGATTCAGTGAAAAAAGAGAACAAGGTAAAGAAGAGGCTTTGATGATCAGAAGGTAGACTTTAGGGTGAATAATGGAGAATTTCAGAAGAAAATCATGTTTTCTATATATGTATACACCTGTCCCACTAACCCCGACACAAACATTTTAACAAATTTTTAGTAAAATATT
>NW_007780403.1:0-1239 GCF_000696425.1 Galeopterus variegatus
ACTGGGAAATTGCTGTAAGGAGAGAGAATGTTTGCTAAGATCAAGCTTTTGTTGGTGGATCAACTTAATCTTTTGTAAATTGCATTATGAAATGTCACTTTGCTTGTTTTACCGAATGTTACCAGCCTATATTGTTAAACTATAACCCCACCTATATTCTCTTCCTGTAACTTTCTGGTCTGGAGAATAAATGCGGGATAAAAAGCCCAATTCGTGGTTAATTTCCCAAATGGAAGGAACGCCTCTCTCTTGAGGGTTCTGGGAAATCGACCCCTTTGGGGCTTCTCACTGCTCAGAAGAGATGGGCTTTGAGTAATCCTTTGCAGCTCTATCACTCAGGGGAAGAGGGGTGACGAATCCGTGGGAAGCAAAGCAACACAGAGGTATCTGCTCACTTTAAGCTGGTAAGGGATCCAGGCTATGGAGTTTCCACCCAGTTTGGAGACAACAGTAGAGTTTTGTGGTTAAGAGCACCCATTTTGAGGCAGAGAGAAATGGGTTTGAACCTACCTCTATTACTAGGCCAGGTCTTTAGTCTGAGTCTTGATTTTCTTCATCTGCAATGCAGCTAAATAATTATACCCACTGTATCAGTTAGGATTAGGTTTGATTGCAAGTAAGCAAAAGCCCAAAACATTAGTGACTTAAACAGTGAAGTTTATTTCTCTCTCATGTATAAAATCAGAGGTATACAGTGCAGACTTAGTGTGGTGGTTCTGTTTCATTAAGTTCTCAGGGACCCAAGCCCCTTCCAGCTTGCTAAGAATGTCATCTTCTTTCTCATCGCCCAAGATAGCAGCTGTCACATTTGCTTTCCAGGTAACAGGGTAGAAGAAGAGATGAAGAATAAAGAGAGCAATGGTGTTTATAAGCTGTTTTTAAGAAAGTTCCTGGAAGCCATTATGTGACATTTCTGCTTACAGTCTATTGGCCAGGTTTGAGTCACTTGTCCATGTCCATCTGTAACAGGATGGGAGATACTGACTTTATTCTGGACGGCTGCTGTCTTAGTCTGCTTTGTGCTGCTATGCCAGAACACCCAAGACTGGGTAATTTATAATAAACAGAAATTTATTGGCTCACAGTTCTAGAGGCTGAGTGCCAGCATCTGGCGAGTGTCTTCTTTTAGCATCATCACATGGTGGACAGCAAAGGGGCCAAACCTGCCCTTTTATAATGGCACCAATCCCACCCATGAAGGGGGAGCCATCATGGCCCAATCATCTTTTAAAGGTCTCA
>NW_007780403.1:2185-3091 GCF_000696425.1 Galeopterus variegatus
GGCACCAATCCCACCCATGAAGGGGGAGCCATCATGGCCCAATCATCTTTTAAAGGTCTCATCTCTCAATAATGTTACAATGGCAGTTACATTTCAAAATGAGTTTTGGAGGAGATAAACATTCAAACCATAGCAGCCACGTACATGGTCAAAAATTCTATGGCCATAGGAGAAGGGGAGAATATACACCAGGAGACAGCTTGTGATTTGTGAACCTCACCTATTTATAGGGTCATGGTGGTAATTAAATGAGGCAATGTATCCAAAATCCTTACAAAGTACCTAGTGGGGCTCAATGAGTAGTCAGTTCTAACATCATCATACTGTTTGGAGAAAGAGGAAGGTCTCAAAGGAAGGAACTGAGATCTTTCTCTGAACTACCAGGAGCCCTCTTAGGATGCAGAAGGGTAATGCTGGGGTCTTGAAGCAGCCATGAGTCAGAAACCAGTGTCCTCTCCTCTGACCACTGGCACTTTCTCCCTCCTTCCTTTGTAGGAGCAGATCTTGTGATCAATGAAGTGATGTGGTGGGATCATGGAGTATATTATTGTACCATTGAGGCTCCGGGGGACACATCAGGAGACCCAGATAAGGAGGTGAAGCTCATTGTCCTGCGTAAGTGTCGCTGGAGCTTTCTCTTTGGCTACCTCACCACTGTAGCAATCTTATATACAGGAAAAAATCAAAAACAGAAATAAAAAGCCTAGGTTATTTTCATTGGACTGTCAGCCTCTCAAGTTCACTTATCAAAGCTAAACTTTTTTTTTTTTCTTTTTGAGTGAGTGGGGTTGATTTATTCATGTGCCTGTCCAATACATGCAGTGGTTTATTTTTAATTTTTCAAATTTTTCAAATTTTTATTGAATCAAAATTGATTATACATATTTTGGGGGTTCAACACTGAGA
>NW_007780404.1:0-402 GCF_000696425.1 Galeopterus variegatus
CTTTATTGCTCTAGATATATTTAATTAAACTCCATGGCTTTAGATACCAGCAGTGTGCTAATGTCTCCAGGCTTGACTTATCCCCTGAATGCCATGCTTACACAGCCAACTGTTTACTTGATATTTCCTTGTAAGGCATCTCAAAAAGAAAAAGAGATCAAAACCAGAAATTTTGTTTCTCCTAAAATCAGTTCGTCCTCCAGTGTTCAGCAACCTGGTAAAACAGGACAGAATGATGTCATGGTTAAGCATACAGACTCTGAAGCCAATAAAGCCTGGGTTCACATACAGGTTGTAACTTAGCAGCCAAATGAGCTTAATGAATCTCTCTGTCCTGCTCCTCCCTTATCTGTACAATAGGGATGATGGTCATGGTACCCATCTTGTAGGGCTGTTGTGAGT
>NW_007780404.1:1006-3091 GCF_000696425.1 Galeopterus variegatus
TCCCTTATCTGTACAATAGGGATGATGGTCATGGTACCCATCTTGTAGGGCTGTTGTGAGTATGAAACGAGGTAATATATGTAAAGCAGTTAGAGTCACGACTGGCATATGATAAAATCTTTAGGAGCATGAATTACTATTCTTGTATGAAAAAGTATCACCTACTCAATTGCTAAAGCCAACAATCTAGGGGCATCTTTGATTTTTTCTTTTCCTTCAGATCCCAAGCCAAAGTCATCAGCACATCCCTTCAGTTCTATTTTCCAAATATCCACAGATCCTTCTGCTTCTCCTACTCCCACTGGTGTCCTTTGGCGTATGTCACTGCCATGTCTGGTGTGGACACTGCAGAACCCCCCTGTAACTGGTCTCATTGCCTCCACTCACCCTGCCCCTGCGTCCAGCCTCCTCACAGCTTCCAGAGACAATTTAAAAGTATAAATCAAAGCATATCCCTTCCTGTTAGCTACCTTTCAGTGGCTGCCCTTGCACGGAGAATAAACCTTATTATCTGGCTGGCTGTCCACAGGCTGCCTCTGGAGTCGAGGAGATGGTGACCAGGACTGTGGCCTCCTGGCCTCCCCTGGACCAGGGGCTGGGTGGGGCAGGGGCAGATGTTCTAAGGAGGGGCTGTGGGAAGAAGCAGCTGGTGCCCACGTAGCCAGTGTCCTCACTGGGTAGACACAGCCAGTTTGTCACTGCAGTTCAGAACCTCTTGACAGGCTGGGAGATGTAAAAAAGGCATGACTCTTGCGCTCTGAAGGCTTCCATTTTTGTTGCCTAGAGAGTAAGGCAAGTCAGAAGGAGGGAGTATTAAAAGTAGTGCAGACCAGTACCCCCTCCCATTTCCAGAGCCCAAGGCAAGAGTACAAATAAGAATACAAACACAAAGGCCCCTGGCCTGCCCCTCTTCTCCCCTTCCCTGCCATTTTCCACCCCCTGAGGGACTGACACGAATGGCCCAGCCTTCCTCTCTAGCCTCAGCTCTTTGCTGAGCTTTCTGTTTCTGAAACATGCAAGTTCAGTCCTGTCTTGGACGTTTGCACTTGCTACTGTCTCTTGCTGGGATACCCTCCCCCCGTTCTTTGCACAGTCGGCTCCTTTCATTCAGCCCTCAGTGCAAATGTCCCTTCCTTCCAGATGATGTTCATGACCCTGCTAGATAAGGCTCCCCACTGACAACTAGTAACTAATCAAATCACCTTGCTGTTTCCTTCATTTTATTCCCACTCTATGAAATTATCTTGATTGTTGATATTCTTGTTGATTATCATCCTCCCTCTGACTCTACTGAAGTGTAAGCATGGTGAGAATGGAGGTCTTGTCCATATGGTTCATGCCCCTACCAAGCTCTCCACTGTTGCCACCTCTCGCATTCTTAACCCTATCCTGGCCCAGTTGCGTTCCTTCTCTGGATTCCTCCAGAGGTGCTGCCATGACCCCTGCTAAATGCTTGTGATATGCCAGTCTTGCCAGCACCTGCTGGGGTGTCAGGCACTGGCTACGTTCCTTCTCTGGATTCCTCCAGAGGTGCTGCCATGACACCTGCTAAATGCTTGTGATATGCCAGTCTTGCCAGCACCTGCTGGGGTGTCAGGCACTGGCTTTGAGATGGTTTTGCACTTCTCACATGGTTTCTGGTGGCCCACTAGAAAGCAGATGCACTAAAGCAAGTGGGTTGTTGTCCCTCTCTGCTGTCTGACGGGATTCCATCTCCTCCTCCCCGGGGTAAGGTGCACTGTTCACATATCAAACAGGTTTCAAAGCTGCTGTTTGGGGTGAAGCCTTAAAAGGTAAAAAAACGTAGGACCCATTAGGGATAAACATACAATGACATAATATTCAGACTTAAAAAAGGGAGAAAATTCCGAAAAATGCTACAACAGGGATGGACCTTGAGGACATTATGCTGAGTGAAATGAGCCAGTCACAAAATGACAAACACTGTATGTTTCCACTTGTATGAGGGACCTAGACTAGTCAAATTCATGGAGACAGAAAGTAGAATGGTGGTTGCAGGGCGCTGGGAAATGGGAAAGAGAGTTCTTTAATGGGTACAGGGTTTCAGTGTGGGATGATGAAAAG
>NW_007780405.1:0-3090 GCF_000696425.1 Galeopterus variegatus
GTGGCTGTCCCTGGAGTCACAAGCCCAGGCCATGACTGGCCCTGTCCCCCCAGGGAGTCGGCTGACAAGGTGGTGCTACACACAGGCAAGTATGAGGAGCTCATCGTCTGCTCCCACGAGATTGCAGCCAGCACGGCCCAGCTGGTGGCAGCCTCCAAGGTAAGTCTCTCTGCTTGGACTGGCCTGGCCTTGGGGTCTACCACAGTTGCCCTGGGCTAGGAGACCACAGGCCCACCTGACTGCCCCCCTAGGTGAAAGCCGACAAGCACAGTCCCCACCTGAGTCGCCTGCAGGAATGCTCCCGCACTGTCAATGAAATGGCTGCCAATGTGGTGGCCTCCACCAAGTCAGGCCAAGAGCAGGTCGAAGACAGAGGCAAGTGCCTGGTGTACAAGGGAACTGCCGGCTTCCCAGGGCCAGGTGAGAGTGGCTGCCCAGACACTTACCCTTGCTCTTTGGCCACAGACACTATGGACTTCTCAGGCCTGTCCCTTATCAAGCTGAAGAAACAGGAGATGGAGACCCAGGTAGGTGCCCATGGACGCCCAGCTGGTCCCTTCTTCAGCTGGGCCCCAGGAGGGTGGGGAGGGACCTGGGGAGACACAGGACATGCCAAGTGGGCTCTGTGGTTTGCAGGTGCATGTCCTAGAGCTGGAGAAGACACTGGAGGCGGAGCGTATGCGGCTTGGGGAGCTGCGGAAGCAGCACTATGTGTTGGCAGGGGTGGCGGGGACAGCAGCGACGCCCGGTGAGGAGAAGCCCAGCCGGCCCAGTGCTGCCCCCCGAAGTGGCACCACCAAGAAGCCACCCCTGGCCCAGAAGCCTAGCATGGCCCCCAGGCAGGACCACCAGGTGCCAGGCGTCATCACCGGGATGGGGAGGGGGCCGGGAGGGGCGGCAGACCCCAGCCTCTGCTTGTGGGGCTGGGGGCATGTACCCCTGGGAAAGCTTGAGATCCCTGAGAGCCTAGCAGGGTCAGCAACGCTGCCGGCACTTAAGGGAGGGAGGCACCTGGGCTGTGCCATATGCTCCTGTCCACATCCACTGAGCACCTCACCTTCAATCCCTGCAGCTTGACAAAAAGGATGGCATCTACCCGGCTCAACTTGTGAACTACTAGGCCCCGGAGGGTCCAGCAGGGCAGCTGATGGGCGGGCCTAGGCCTGTCTGGGGGCATGTACCCCTGGGAAAGCTTGAGATCCCTGAGAGCCTAGCAGGGTCAGCAACGCTGCCGGCACTTAAGGGAGGGAGGCACCTGGGCTGTGCCATATGCTCCTGTCCACATCCACTGAGCACCTCACCTTCAATCCCTGCAGCTTGACAAAAAGGATGGCATCTACCCGGCTCAACTTGTGAACTACTAGGCCCCGGAGGGTCCAGCAGGGCAGCTGATGGGCGGGCCTAGGCCTCATGTGGCTGCCCTGACAGGGCCTAGGGGCCTCCAAGGGCCCAGCCCTGCACCCGGTGCCCAAGTCCCCTGCCCCACTGCCTGGATCAGTGTCCCTAAGGCTCCTGGCCGATCCTGATGGGGCCTGGGCCATACGGGATGGTTCTTCTGGACGTTGAGTCTATTTATCTGCAATAGTAACTTCCGAGAGCAGCCAGAACCCAACAGGCCTGAGCCACTCTCTTCAGGAAATACATGGAACAGTTTCAATGTTCCAAGTTAAGAGCTTTTCCTCCTAAGTTTATGGTCAGCACACTGGGAAACAGGGCCATTTGAGGGGCCTCTTCTGCTTTCTGGACTCAGCCTGCTGTTGTAGACGAATAAAAACATGGTCCATGCGGGCTGTGGGGACAAGGGTGGCTTTCTTGGGGCACTGATCCCATGAGGCCAAGTGCATGCCCATCACAGGCTATGTGGCCTGCCGCTCTAGGGCAGGGTGGGGAGTATTGTCCCTTTCTTCTTGGGCCTGGTGCTAGGGCTTCCGTGCTGGGAGCTCCAAGAGGAGGTCAGATGCTGGAGGTGACCACTGTCTGGGGATCAAGACAAAGAAGTGAGCAGAGGCTGCTGCCGCACCGACGGAACCCAACCCAGGTGCCGCCCTTGCTCCTGGAGTTCCCATTGCCAGCTGGAATCTGCAGCCACCCGCCCATTTCCTGTTTTCCATTCCCTGGATCTTGCTGCCCCTGCCCTGGAGGCCCATTCTGGCCACTTTCCCATCATTTACCTTTAAGGGTGGGTTCCAGCCTTCCTGAACTAGGCCCTCCAGTTTGGCCAGAAATAAGCCCAGAAACCAGGAGCTGCCTGTCTGCCTTCTGGGGGATCAGGAAGCCCCCTCAGGCCCTCAGGGAGGGGTGGCCTGCTGGTCAGATCTGAATGAATTTTGTCTTTGAGCCTGAGTGGCCCGAGAGGTGGGACCAGACTGGGAGGGTGGATCCAGCAGCTGGGCTGGAGGAGCACGGGCCGTACCCCCCAGCTCCATCCCCTGTTCCTCCTGCTTCAGCCCTATATGCCTCCCAGCCCCCTCCTTAGCCCTTTGCCCTGGGAAGGCTACAGATAGGGGCCTAGGTCTGGGAATGGGCAGGAGCCAGCTCCTGTGCTTTATGTATTTCTTGTGTTGAGGTATTCTCTGGGCAATAAAACGCACTTTGACTGTTGTCACGCCCCAGAGGGGCTGCACCTGGCTCTTCATTTCTCCAGAGATGCATGATCCCTCTTCAGGGTAGGGAACCCCTGTTTCTGCAGATAACACTAGAGCGCTCTGGCTGCAGACAACCTCGCTTAGAGCTGCTGCTGCTCCGCTGGGCAACGCCCAGCTTCTCTAAAGATTTATGTACCTCAGAGCCCTCCTTTCACACAGAAGGCTGAGAGTCAGTGGCTGCCACCCCAAGGCCACCTCTGTTCCCAGGCTGGATGCCCCATAACCTCCCTGGGGCCCCCTTCAGTTGCTGTCTTCCAAGCCACTTCTGGGACCATGCGTCTGTGGACAAGGGAGGGGTGGCTGCTGATTGGTTGCAGGTGACGATTTCCAGGTCTGAGCTGTTGGTGGGGGCCCTAATGCCCAGCTAGTCTGGACCTGACCACAGAAGCCACATATGGCCTTTATATTTATTAGAACTTAGAGCACCACTGCCTCTGTCCCCCCC
>NW_007780406.1:0-209 GCF_000696425.1 Galeopterus variegatus
AACTCATCAGAATGAGCTCATCGATCTAAGTAAACTCATCAGGTCGAGCTCATCGATCTAATAAAACTCATCAGACCAAGCACATCGATCTAATTAAACTCTTCAGACCAAGCTCATCGATCAAATTAAACTCATCAGAGATAGATACTCAATCTAAATAAACTCATCAGACCAAGCACATTGATCTAAGTAAACTCATCAGACCAAAC
>NW_007780406.1:2383-3090 GCF_000696425.1 Galeopterus variegatus
GTATTTTTCAGTCTGTGCCTGGCTTATTTCACTTAACATAATTTTCTCCAAGCTCATCCACATTGCTGTGAATGGCAGAATCTCATTCTTTTTTATGACAGAGTAGTATTCCATGGTGTATATACACCACATTTTCATTAGCCAGTTAGGTTGATTCCATATCTTGGCTATTGTAAACAGAGCTGCGATGAACATGGGAGTGCAGGTGTCTCTTTGACATGATGATTTCCATTACTTTGAGTATATACCCAGAAGTGGGATTGTTGGATCATATTCATTGTTGGTTCTATTCATAGTTGCTTGAAAAACTTCCATATTGTTTTCCATAGTGGCTATACTAATTTACAGTCCCACCAACAGTGTAGAAGAGTTTCCCTTTCTCAACATCCTCACCAGCATCTGTTATTCTCAGTCATTTTTATTATAGCCAGTCTAACTGGGATGAGATATTTCAATGTGGTTTTAATTTGCATTTCCCTGATGGTTAGTGATGCTGAGCATTTTTTTCGTTGGCCATTTGTATGTCTTTCCTCAAAATATGTCTATTCAGCTCCTTTGTCCATTTTTAAATTGGATTATTTGGGTTTTTTTTACTGTGTAGTTGTATGAATTTCTTGTAGATTCTGGATGTTAATCCCTTGTAGGTTTTTATAGCTTGCAAATATTTTCTCCCACTCTGTAGGATGTCTTTTCACTTTGTTGATTAT
>NW_007780407.1:0-746 GCF_000696425.1 Galeopterus variegatus
GGAGTCTGTTCCTAATTATGATCCTCTTTAGGGACAAGCCCTGGCTCCAGGGAAACTCTTTCCCTCCTCTGGCTCCCCAGGGTCTGGCTGAGGCTTGGCTGAGCCAGAGCATCCAAATGTGCAAGTCCTTCTGTCTGTCTGCCTCTTCTGACCACTCTGTCCATGTCATTGGCCGGATGTGAGCCCCTGGGAGCCTGGAAGCTTCCGTTGCTGTGGCAGCCAGACAAAGTGTTCTGTCCCACATCCCTCTAGCCCAGGGGAGGCAGGAAGGGCCCCCTGAGCTTGCCTCCCTCCTTCAAAGACAGCTCAGTGACGTGGCCTCCCGGAGCTGGAGCCAGAAGCGGTCGGATTAGCCGTGGCTCGGTGGGGGGCAGCGCTGGACAATAGCAGCCTGGTCCTCCTGCCCCGGCCAGCTGGGGACTGGGGATACTGCAGACTGGGATGCTTCCTCCCCTTCTCCCTGTCCTCCCCCGCAGAACCCCCCCCCTCGCCCCGATGTTTTCAGGGTCACTCCAGGATTCTCAGTCCAAGAAAATGTCTCTTCCGGAGGGATTGGCTGTCCTTGTCCCTGGCGCCTCGTGACAGCGTGGTGCCTCCGTGACGAGCCCTGGAGCCCAAGGATGAGAGAAAGGCCACGTCTGCTGCAGTTCTGGCACCCACCTAATGTTCTGAGGCCCAGACACCCCCTTTATTCCCTCTCAGAGAAGCCAAAAGAGGAACCCCACAAAACCAGAAAATGGCCTTGC
>NW_007780407.1:1566-3090 GCF_000696425.1 Galeopterus variegatus
CCTTTATTCCCTCTCAGAGAAGCCAAAAGAGGAACCCCACAAAACCAGAAAATGGCCTTGCCCCACGGTGACCCTGGGAGTGTGACAGCTTGTCGCACTGTAGCCAGAGCTCAGAACCACTTAGCAAGAAGAAGCCTGAAGCCTCCAACTTTAGAAAAACTTAAGTTTCCTTTTTTCCCAGTTCTCAGGACTCTGAAATTGAAAAGCCGAGTGCTAACGACATCAAGGGAGGAGAGGAAGGGGGACCGGTGACCCTTAGTGACCCCTCCTTCTCTCTTCTTGCACAAAGCGCTGCTCTCTTGTGCTTCCCGGGCCCAGGCCCAAACAGTCCTGCTAGTTCCTTGCAGCCAAACCCAAGGCTTTGAACGTCCACAGAGGAGGAAACACAAACCCTGTGCTGTCTCCCGCAGCCCCCAGCGCTCCCAGCTCGGTCAAGTTCAGCGAGCTGACCACAACCTCAGTGAACGTGTCCTGGGAAGCCCCGCAGTTCCCCAATGGCATCCTGGAGGGCTACCGGCTGGTGTACGAGCCCTGCACCCCAGTGGATGGTGAGTGGGAACCCCCCCCCCAGCACGGCTCCCAGGCCCTTGCTTTGCAGGGGCTTTCTCTCACCTGGGGTCCTTGTCCCAGTCCCTATACTTGAGTTAGAGTCTGTGAGGGTCTCCCCATCTTATAAGTGGGGAAACTGAGGCCCAGACTAGGGGGAGTGGTGGAACCACAGCCAAGTGAGGGGAAAGTTGGAACAGCAAACCAGGTCTCCCAACGTCCAGGCAGAGAATTTTTAACTATCTTCTTCCCCTTCAGACATCGAAGTAGGGAAGAGAGGAAGGAAAATGTGAGCAGAATAGAGCATCCCAAGATGGGTCGTAAAGCAGGGGCACCCCTGACAGTCCTCCCCTGTCCTTTCCACCTCCCAAACCCTAGGGTTCCCAGCCTTACTCCGGGTTAGTCCTTCTTTACATTTTGGGGGTCAGGAACCTGTTTGAGAATCTGATCAAAGCCTTGGAACCTCTCCCCAGGGAGGCACGAGGTTGGGGGTCACTGCACCCCTGTTGCCATCTGTGAACCTCGCATGCAGAGCCCTGCTCTGCAAATGATCTCCCTCATATGCTGAACCCTGTTCATGGAGTCATCTTCAGACCCCTTCCTCACAGCCCCCACCCCACACCCCATCCTCCAGGCCCTAGCCAGGACCCTGTCCCATTTCCAGGCTCCCGGGCTGGGCTGTGCTGACCCTGACAGTGGACACCAGACGCTTGATGCAAATCAGCTTTCTAGCCCCAAAGGGCTGCCTAGCCACTGTCGATGTGAATCTCTCTGGGACAGCCAAGTGCCCAGAAACACTATTTTGTTACCAGCAACCACCTTATGAGGACAGAGGGAACTGGGCCCCTCACTGCCTGGGTCTGGTTCCAGTGAGGTGTTGGGGGTGTGGCTGGCCTCTGGGGTCACCCCCATCATTCTCACTCCCCTGCAACAACCAGGCCTGGCAAGAACAAGGGGTGGAGCCCTGGGAATGTGGCC
>NW_007780408.1:0-246 GCF_000696425.1 Galeopterus variegatus
GAATTCCATGAGCTCTCTGAACCTTACTGGACACAGTAAACACCCAGCGCATCTTAGCTGACGTCACATTGTCCTCTCCTTTTCACCTGGGGGTTTAATAATTATTGATGCATGAAATGTTTTCGTTGCTGTCACTCTGTCACTTTGCGTCTGTTTGTGCCTGGTTTGGTGAGTCTGTGTGGACATGAGTGTTTTCTCTCATCGCTATTCTTTGTGGATGGGGGTGGCATTCCTGCTGCTCCCTGG
>NW_007780408.1:2115-3090 GCF_000696425.1 Galeopterus variegatus
TAGTTTTTTAAAGGCCCAACAGTGTTTTGTGTGTGCAAGAAAGATGAAGAGGACTTGTGTTTTGTTTTGTTTTGTTTTAGGTCTATTTATGTATTTATTTTTAGTTGTAGATGTGTGTGGGGTGCAGTGTGTTGTTTTGATCCATGCTCACATTGTGTAATGATCCCCCAGGTAGTCGGCACATCCATCACCTACACGTTTATCCTCTGTTTGTGGTGATAACACTCAAGATCCTCTTCTCTAGCTATTCTGAAGTACACGACGCACTCCTCCTGGCCGCAGTCACCCTGGAGCACTGGGACTTACTCTTCCTGTGGACCTGTCACTTCGTACTCACTGACCAGCTTCTTCCCCGCCCTTGTCCCCTCCTGCCTCCCGTCCAGAAACCACCATTTTACTCTCCACTTCTATGACAGCCACCGTCTTTATTTTTATTTTTTGTAGTTTCTTTATTCTATGGAACATGACTTACAAACAGGCTCTGAACCAGCAAGAAAGAATGTGACGTGCATACGAATTCGACAGCATATGGCTATAGCAGTAAAACATGCATGTTGCAAATGTCTCAGAGCATATTTTTATGACATAAATCACTAAATATGAACTGTATTCAAGAGGACTTATTAATATGGGAAAATAAATAGACTTTAGGACAAGAAGCATTTCAGAGATAAAGAGGCACAGTTTATATGGTCTAGGGCCGTACGTCTGCATGAATATTACAAGTTCCCTGTGACAACACTTCAAAATACGTGAAGAAAAACTGACAGGACCCAAAGGAAAAAAAAGAAAAATCTGAAATTATAGTTGAAGATTGCAGCACACTTGATAAATCAACCAAACAAAAAGCATTCAGCATGGATCTAGAATTACCAACCATTTTTACTTAACTGACATTTACAGAGCAGTCCAAGTAAAAGCTGCACAAATACTCATTTTACCAAAGGCAGGAAGAACAGTCACCAAAATAGATCA
>NW_007780409.1:0-1111 GCF_000696425.1 Galeopterus variegatus
AGCTGGGTCATATGGTAGATCTATCTACAATTGTTTGAGGAACCTCTATACCATTTTCCATAGAGGCTGCACCATTTTGAAGTCCGACCAACAATGTATGAGAGTTCCTTTTTCTCCACAACCTCGCCAGCATTTATCGTTCAGAGTCTTTGGATTTCCCATCTCACCCCAGTTAGGATGGCTACATTCTTTATTTATATCTAAATTTTTATTTTTCTGAAATTTCTTGTCTCAGGGATGAGGTAGCTAACCACATATTTATTTACCATGATTACCAGTTATGTCTGTACAATTTCTATGTAATTTTAAAGTAACTAATTTATTATATTTTACTAGTTTAATATATTTACCCATATTTCTGGGTCTATTTCTAGTCTGTGTTCCATCACTCTTTCTACTTCTGCACCAGGACCGAACAATTTTAATCACTTTAGCTTTGTAATATTTAATATCTGATAGAGTATATTATCACATTTCTCCTCCTCTTTTACTTTCTCCCTCAAAACTTTTGTTTAATAATGTTTCCAGTAATTCTTATACATTTTGCAAATTAATGTTAGAAACATCTCTTATTTCAAAAAACAATATAAATAATTTTAATGATATCTCATTAAGCTATGAAATAATTTAGAAAGAATTCACATCTGTAAAATTCTAAGTCCTCCATACTGAAACAGCATTTATCTTTCAATTTATTCAAAGATCTTATACGCATTTTATAATTTTTTAAATAAGCTCATGCCTGGGCATGTTTGCCTTTCTTGATGCTGTTTTAAATAACAGTAGGCTTGTTCCTTGGGTTAAATTGAATAGCTTCCTTAAACTGCAGTCTATGCCGTTGTCCTTGGGTGTGGCATTTGGGAAAGTCCCAAATTCCTCAATACCCATACAGATCAGGAATAAGGAAATTTAGTTTCAAATTGAAGACTCAATATTGAAAACTCAAATTGAAGCAATGTATACAAAATATTCACTCTAAGAAAGTTTTTTATTTGTTTTGTTTTGTTTTGTTTCAGTGCTGCTGACTCCCAGGTCTAAAAAAGAATTAGTAGTACTTTAGGGATTCAGGCAAAAGGCCTGGGCTTGAGATCAGAAGTTTTAGATTTAGAAT
>NW_007780409.1:2401-3090 GCF_000696425.1 Galeopterus variegatus
GACAGAAACCTGAGAGATTTCCTAACAATTGTAATTCTTCTTCACCCACACTCAAAAAAATATACTGATATAAAACAAAACAGAACAAAGCACTACTTTAACCCGCTAAAGACTATTTTAAACCTCCCCAAATAAGAGGGATTAGAGGAAAAGTGAAGACTACCATACTATTAATTCTTTTCCCTGCCATTCATTATGCTGGCTTGGAAACTGGGACAGGCTAGCACCTATTGGTCACTGAATTAAGCACTGAGAAACTACAAAAGTATAGAACTGTATAGCCCAGTCTTTGTGCCTTATGCATTGAGACTTCCCTAGTGACCATTCTCTCCTAGGAACTAGAAATAGTTGCTTTGAAAAGTTATTTAACTCTGCTCCAGTAGTCTCCACTGTGATGACATTCATCACAGAGCCAAAAACAAGCCTTCAGGTGGTTTTGCTGTCATGTATGATGAATATTCCCATTTAATATATTAGAATTCTGACATCTGGACCAAAAGAGCAATTTGAGGGGGGGAGGGGGGATCCACATATCTAAATTTTAAAATGTGGCCTCATTTAAACATATGTTTTTTATTTATTTACTAACAACATATTTCCCCACATGCAAGTAAACTGCTTAATACATGATATCTTTATTTTTAGCTTTCCATGGAATTTAGGTATTTTCCTAATATAATGTCATTTTT
>NW_007780410.1:0-931 GCF_000696425.1 Galeopterus variegatus
ACTTGAAAATTGAGGCATTTGGCCAAATACTCGACCCAGAAAACCCTGGATGTTTCATTAAAATAAAATGTTTCCATTGTCACAACTGCTTAGCAAACTGGCAAGAGTTAATTCATGGTTCTTTTCTACGTAAAAAACAGAGCAGGCACACACAGGGTGCACAAACACATTGGCAGTGGTGTGGGCAGCTCAGGATGGGACCTGGAGATGGCATGGCTAAGGACTTTCAGGTGCACAGTCCCCACATTCTTGGGAGTAGGACAAGTTCATGGCAGGAGCTCGCCAGGGTCTCTATGCGGTAAATTTCTCACAAGGAGTGCACCTCTCAAAATTTATGTGTACTAATAGCCATTCTTTTCCCTAAGATTAGCTAATTTACTTCTTATTTGAGACACAGTTCCTTTTTCGAGCTGTACTAATTGCTAATGATGTAACAGGAAAGAGACTAGAAAACGTCATGCATCTGCAGACGGCAAATATTAAGTTGGGAAAGATTCTTTACTGATTCCTGTAAAACCTTATTGAGCTCACCTGTTTTGGTCATTAGATTACATTTCCACAGAACCTTTAAATTGGTTGTGGGTTTTATCCCCATTGCTTTATCTTTTTAGCAATACAGTGAGTTCAGAAAAGAAGATGCCATAGCCCCCGGTTTAGTCTGCTTGGTAAACTGGACCCAAAATGTTGTCACTTTCCTGAAGTCAAACAACAACAGAGCCTGACAAAGAATTCGGGCCTCTTAATCCCAATCCTGTGTTTTCTCATTGGATGATGTGTGAGTAGCTGCATTTGATTCCTTAAAGCTATGTGTAAATAGTCCTCACACTATAGACCTGACCTCTCTACTTCTTTTCCCTGCCTGCTTGTCTAATTGTAGCCTTTCCAAATAATATTAAAACTAGTGTCATTCCTTTACTCTCTTACTTTAAGT
>NW_007780410.1:2369-3090 GCF_000696425.1 Galeopterus variegatus
TCAAGTTTTCCTGTCTCCTCGATTAATTCTCCATCTGCAATGCTTATTAAGGAAATCTTTTATTGATATGGTGTTAAACAGCTGCTAGGCCTTATATTTTTATATTTGTTATATCGAGTTTGATATCTGTAATTCCGGTTAATGCTTTCTAAAGTAGAAACACTTATTGGTGCAATGACATTTTAACTATCACATGATTCAAGCCTCGTACAGCCCGCACAAGTCCTGGCCTATACTCACTACCAAGGACCATTTGAAACTTCTCTGATGAATAACTTTAGACAAACCCTGACTCGGTGACCTAGATGAGCTTCCAAGAATTCTTTCTCTGTAATCAGAAGTTATATTAAACTTGGAGAGGAAAATGCTATTTCTTTTATTACACAATGAAATCATCTTATTCCTTAATTAATGTATGCCTCGTCCCACTACAATGTAAGCTGCATGACAGCTTATCTATCTTACCTGCCTCTTTATCCCCAGCATCTAAAAAATTGCCTGCGATAGTAGATGCTTATTAATATTTGTTGAATAAGAGAATGGATGAATAAATTAGAAGTAGAAAAAAGTGAGATATTTCTAGACATTCTCAATCAATAGAAGATAGACAAAAGGAAACACAATCACACTTTAAGTGAATTAGTCATTACAATTTATCAATTCCCTTTAACAAAGTCTTAGTTTCTATTTCAATAGTTATAATTTTTCAATAATTATAAAA
>NW_007780411.1:0-3090 GCF_000696425.1 Galeopterus variegatus
TTTTTTTCTTTTAGGAGACAGACAAAACTTAAGCGTGTTCTGATCACGAAAGGCAGGTGTCAGGGGAGTACTGAAGCATGTAGTTCAGTGAAAATAGCTTTCAGGATCAAGTTCAGATCAGTTGAAGATAAGAGGTGAGAGGTATGTAGCTCTAAACTCATTAGTACACAGAAGCCTAGTCTTTGGATGACTGGTTGAATGACTGAGATCTACCTAATGATTCCTTTTTTCACTCCTCTTTCATTCTGCGCTGTGGGTTAAATGTGTTCACCAAAAGTTTGTGTATTGGAAGCTTGACCTCCATTGTAATAGTATTAAGGGGGGAGGGGACATTCAATTATGGTATTCAAAATGTAGAGTCTTTAAGAGGTGATCAGATTGTAAGGACTGTGAACTGAATGGATTGACGTGTTCACCGAGTAATAGACATGGTTCTGATGTCTTTACAATGGAAGCTACTGAGAAGGTTAGCTCTCTCTTGCTTAGTACATTCTCACTGTGTGATGTGCTGCATTGCTGTAGAAGGCCCTCACCAGGTGTGTTCCGTGACTGTGGACTTCCCAACCTCCAAAACTGTAAGAAATAAATTTTGTTTCTTTATAAATTACCCAGTTTCAGGTATTCCATTACAAGCAACAGAAAATGGACTAATAAATATGCTTTCCTTTCAAACTCTTGTGATCTATCTTCTATACCCGTCATTCTAAGGAGAGACCTTTTCTTCCAGATTATTTTAATAATCACAGTTGAAAGCTGCAAAATGTTCTATATGGCAAAGCATTTATACTTCTCCTTCTTCTATACCCGTCATTCTAAGGAGAGACCTTTTCTTCCAGATTTTTTTAATAATCACAGTTGAAAGCTGCAAAATGTTCTATATGGCAAAGCATTTATACTTCTCCAAGTTCCCTGGTAAACATATAAATGTTTGTTAAATAATGAATAAAGATTGGAGAAATAAGGACAAGTAGACATGAAAAGATGCAGCAAATTCTAAAGCACTACAGAATAAATTTTAATTTCTAAGATAAACAGTAGTCACATGGAAGGTTCTGGAGCTACAAAAACTAGAGGATATGCTAACAGTGCCTGAGGAGCTAAAAGTCAATTTATACTTACATGATCATTGACCCACTCTCCTTTTATCACATCCCGAATAAGATGAAAATACGGCTTCCACCTCATACTTACTGGTGTAGGACAGAGACAGGTGGGAGAAAAACTAGGTTAGGTGTAGTACTAAAGTTGTGTGTAGGAATAGAACTTGTGATGTCACAAGTTCTGCAGGGTACTAGGCTGTGTCACAAACAGCTGATACCAGTTCTGAAAGTCTAGAGCTTTTCTTGTCTTGATAACAACTCTATCTGTAGCACCAAGCATGTAAATGAATATTAAATGAATTTTTGATGATTGAATAAAAGTTAATGAATGAATGAATGCAACTAGTTATTACAAGAAAAACAGCACACCAAATAAACAATAAATAAATAAGTAAACTGATTGATTAATTACAGTGATAATATCTCACACATGCCTTGAATCTTGATAGTGACCAATCAATAAAATATAAATTAAAAGTGACATAGCATATTCAGGCCAGGAATAGATAGTTTACATTTCCAAGGAAGGTCTTGGTATTCATCTGGTACATGGGAGCTCAGTTTTGACTGTAAATGCCAAAGTAAGCCAGAGTATGACGTAGATTGTACTGAGACCTCCTTTGTCCTTCTTCCAAAAAAGGAAAATATATAGGCCTATGTTTTATCAGTTTTAATTTTAGGGCTGATATCTATCATTGCTCTTGATGGCTTAAGAAGACAAACTGCAAAGGCACACCATCTCATTTTCACCCCCTTCTATCTGCCCGTACTTGGCACTTTTGTAAGGCATTTTGGTCAAGGTGTGATAGATTCTAGTTTGGCTAACATACCATCATCAATGAGAGGATACTAAACAAGCCATCCAAAGGACTGTCCCTAAGCTCTGCCATCTCCACCTCATTTCCTCAGATATGGGAATGACTATGAAGGGTTTTTTGCTTCTACACTTTTGGGCTTCACAATCAGAGCTCAAGTGTATATTCTCAATTTAGGCTTTGTCCAATATTATCAAACTCACCAACCCTGACAGAATATGGCTTATACTCACGACTAATGTTTATTTTAATTCAAGGAGTATAAATAAAAAATAAACAAGAAAAGAGCCAAAATTTTCTTTCTTTCATTTTATTTTATTTATTCTATTTTTTAGTTGTTAAAGGCTTAGAGCTCTGATACCAATCAGTGTTTGATAAACAGAGACAGCAGTGGGAAAACAATCAAATAATGGACATAAAATCCATCATCAACACACAACTATATTAAATTATTCATTTTATTGTCCTGTCCTAGCAATGTGCAAGTAAACTTTGAGACTGTGAGTAAGATAAATTATTGACAAGTAATAGGAAACAATTAGGAGAAGTTTTTTTGGTTCTTATTTCTCCTTGAGTGTATTGGAAACACTGTCAGTTACGTCACCCGTAATCACTTCCCCAGATTTCTTACTAATTTAATCCTGATTTTATTTATCATGGCAAGATAGTCAGCCCCAATATCCCTTATGGCTAGGCATACCATTAGATGTCCAAAAAAAAAAAAAGAACTAGATCCTCTTGAGAAATCTCTTACTTTTCTCATAAAATATCTCAAGCATAGCTGGCACCTACCTTTCCTCTTTAACTTACTTTAAACATGAGTATGATGTCTGGGGTTGTACTAATGAGATCTCAGCCCCGATATCTCTTATGGCTAGGCATACCATTAGATGTCCAAAAAAAAAAAAAGAACTAGATCCTCTTGAGAAATCTCTTACTTTTCTCATAAAATATCTCAAGCATAGCTGGCACCTACCTTTCCTCTTTAACTTACTTTAAACATGAGTATGATGTCTGGGGTTGTACTAATGAGATGACTAGCATGAGTGTGACACCCAACATAGAAAGCACGGCAGAAGAAACACATTGGGTCCCAGATGACACCACTGAATGTTTGAACCCAACACCTGTGAATAAATGTCTACCATTTATTATTTTGGGCAAAACAAACAAAT
>NW_007780412.1:0-361 GCF_000696425.1 Galeopterus variegatus
GAGAAAGGAGAACCTCTTCAATAAATGGTGCTGGGAAAACTGGATATCTGGACCTAGAAGAGTGAAACTTGATCCATACCTCTCACCATATACCAAAATTAACTCAAAATGGATTAAAAACTTAAATATAAGACCCTGAAGCTTTAGCTCCTAGAAGAAAACATAGGGGAAAAACTCCAGGATTTAGGACTGGGCAAAGACTTTATGAATAAGATCCCAAAAGCACAGAGAACAAAAGGAAAAATAAACAAATAGGAATATATAAAACTGAAAAGTTTCTGCACAGCAAAGGAAACAATAAACAGAGTGCAAAGACAACCTTCAGACAGGGAGATAATATTTGCAAACTATGCATCCAAAA
>NW_007780412.1:1982-3090 GCF_000696425.1 Galeopterus variegatus
GCCCTATAAGTGCCCATCTATATAAAGAAACAAACAAATAAAATTAGTGCACATTTAGTACATAAAAGATTTCTTGAGAAAAATGGCTTAATATAGGATATTCTCCTAAAATATGGGTAAAGTTTTTCCAGTTTCTTCCTAAGACGGAAATAAATATCTGTAATTTCACTAACATACTATATTTTTTAATAAACCATAGAAAGTCTTTGTTTTAATAACATAAAATGTCTCCCAGATTTTAAGCAGGCATAGGGATAAATTTATTTGGCTTCATTTATATTTTCATACCCAGAATGTAGCCAGTTAATCATGTCCCCCAAAAGAGAACTTCTTATACTAGTCTTATCTTACAAGAAATATTGAAAAAAGTATTAAAACTGAACACTTATAATTTCACAATTGTTTCTTATTCCTATAGAAGGTATTGTATTAAACTATATGAATTTAAATATACAACAGAAAAAAATGGCAGTTGGTGACTCTAATGAGTGTGTTCTCTGACCACAATGAACTAGAAATCAGTAACAGGAGGAGAGGGAAATCTCCAAACACATGGAAACTAAAAAAAACACACTAAATAATCCATGAGTTGGAAAGTATCAAGGAAAAAAAATAGAGAGAGCTGAATGAAAATGATGATACAATATTTCAAAATTTACAGGATATAGTCACGATGGTGCTGAGGGGGAAATTTATAGAACTAAAAGCTCAAATTAGAAAAGAAGAGTCTCCAATCAATAATTTATGATCCCATCTGAAGAACCTAGAAAACAACAGCAAAATGAACACAAAGCAGACAAAAGTAAGGAAATAATAAAGAATACAGCAGAAATCAATGAAATTGAAAACAGAATAACAATTGAGAAAACCACTGAAATGTAGTTGATTTCTTGAAAAGATTGATACAATTGACAAGCTTCTGTCAAGACTGACAAAGAAGAAAGAGAGAAGACAAAATTGCTGATATCAGAAATGAAACAGGTGACATGACTACAGACCCCATAGACATCAAATGAGTAAAAGGAGACGGTACAAACAACTTTATACATATAAATCTGGCAGCTAAGATGAGATGCACCACTTCCTTGAAAAGCATAAACTACTGCAA
>NW_007780413.1:0-371 GCF_000696425.1 Galeopterus variegatus
GGCCTGTGAGGCTACCGTGCTGATGGCACCTTCAATATTGCACCCTACCATGTCTTTTGGCGGGACCAGGGTGCCTGCCACGAATCACTACAGCCTTCAAATGAATCACTTATGGAGATGGGGACTTAGTGTTACTGATGTCCACCTACTACATTAGTGTGAGAGCTTACTAAGTGTCAGAGACCCTGCTGGGCACTTTTCGTTCCCATCACAGCTGCCCTTCACAGCAACCCTTCAACCTTTTCATTTCACTTTTCTTACATGTGTATGTCCAATACTTCCAGCACCATTGGTTCCTTTGTATTGTCTGTGTTCCTTCATCTGTGTTGATGTGGGTCTCTGTCTGGACTCTCTGCTCTGTTCCATTGATA
>NW_007780413.1:2358-3090 GCF_000696425.1 Galeopterus variegatus
TGCTGTGTTCTCAATAGAAGAACACATGGGTCCAGAAGCCAAGGGGTAGAAGTGGCTGTGGCCCCATTTATCATCACTGACATTCATCCACTGGGGTATTCTGAACTTTTCCACAACTATGGGCTCTGCAGGTTAGGGGTCCTCATTGCCTAACAGTGGGCACTATTACAACTACAGGCTACAGTTGCCACCAGGAAAGATTGGACAGTATGTGCTCAGAGACCAGCAAGTGAGAAGAGAAGTCCCCTCCTCTTGAGGCAGGGGTTATGGGTCCTTATCTGCAGGAGGAGGCACGGCTGCTGTCACACATGGCAGCAGGAGAATGTGTGGAACCCAGTGTTCCACATGGGGGCTTTCTGGCACCCCCTCTCCTGTTATAACTGTGAATGGACACCTGCAGCACCCCAGCCTGAAACGTTTTGATATCCAAAGGCCCAGACACCTCAGGAAGGAAGGTTTGGGTCACATCCCCAGGTAATCTATCAAGGCCCCACTCCTGTGCCCTGAAATCCACACAGCATTGGTGCAAAAATCCTGTGTCCTATGACCTGTTCTCCAGTGAGGACTGGTCAGAGCAGGAACACTAAGTCATGCCCATAACTGGGAGACATGGGACTCCTCTGGTGGCCAACTGTGGCTCCATGACTTCTCTAAGGCCTTACTCAGACCTACTTAGATTGTGGTCTAGGATACAACCGACAAATCTTCCTCCTTGGTCTATCACTTGGGATT
>NW_007780414.1:0-925 GCF_000696425.1 Galeopterus variegatus
ATCATAAAATATTACTAATTGTAGAATATGATTCAATTGCTATTGAAAGCTAACATTTTTTAAATGAAAGCTATGTGTGTTCCCACTAAGGGATAGATAATTATACCCCTGTAGGTCATCGACTGGAACAGTTGGCTAAAATCTGATCAGGCCCTCCCTCCCAGTGACCTGTGACTTCTCAAATGTTGCAGAAGTCCCTCCCCCTGCCCCACCCCCCACCCTTCAGCAGTGAGATATGTCATACAGCCATAATCCTGCTGGTCAAAAACTGAAAAGAGATTGCATGATTAGAAGCTTTGGGCAGCTCTAAAATACTGCTTAGTAGACTTTGCCTTTGTATCAAGTGAGGAAACAAATATTAATACAGGAAAAAATTCTGCTTATTAGTCCTATTCATATATATACAACTTCTAGAAGGGTGGGGATATTTTTGTCTTGAGAGACTTTCTAAACCTTAATCTATATTTTGTGAATGCCTTTATTAAACAACTTACAGTTCTAGGCTTTAATTGGGCCCAAATCTAATTCAATTTCATAACTCAATAAAGCTATCTTATACGTGGAATGAAAATAAGAAAAAAGACATGTTCTAGTGGGTTAAAGTTACTTTTCAGAGAATTATAGAGGGAGAGAGGGAGAGAGGGGAGAGAGATTTTTAAAGGACTAAAGATAACTACCAGGAAAAATTTTTCTAAAAAATCTCCATAGAAAGATCTCTTTGTTTACATGGGCTTGAACATGTTTTAAAATTTATAATCTATTAAACGGGAACTGTTAAACAGATCAGAATTCAAAAGACTTGATAGTGAAGATTACAACTGTGAGGAAAATCTCTGTGATTTTAGGGATTTTGGAAGAAAACATTATGTAGAACCAGAGCAGAATTTTTACTTTAGCCATCCACTGCAATATTCATCTAGATTAA
>NW_007780414.1:2522-3090 GCF_000696425.1 Galeopterus variegatus
TAGGAGACATCTTAAATATTTTTCAAATGAATAAAATGAACCACGTACATGTACATAATATAAAAAATCAAAAGGTTTTGTATGACTTATAATGAAAAAGAGTAGTTCCTCTCTCCCCACTCCTCCCGTTTGAGTTTTATCTTCCAGAGTTTATATTAATATTTTGAAATAATGTGCTTTTATGGCTATTAATTGGCTATTAGATATTAGCAATTTTCTATTTGTTTCCCATATTAGGGATGAAGATTTATTATTACACCACCCCCTCATTTCCCTATTGCCAACCTACAAAAATAATAAATATATTACACAATTGATTAGATTAATATTGAATGTTTATAGTATGATGACTATTTAGCATGGCTTGCATTTAAATTATTGAGTTTACTATGATTACTTTTTCTTTTTGACAACTTTTTGTTGTTGTTAATAACTGCATTAATTTTGGGTGGGGAACAATTTTCTCCCAAATCTTCAGAACAACCATAAACTTCTCAATATGAGCAAGTAAATTAGGTAACCTACCAGTTCCACTTTCTCTCTTGAGACATCCCTTGTGAATCTCCCT
>NW_007780415.1:0-1174 GCF_000696425.1 Galeopterus variegatus
TTCAGAGGGGTGCATGAGTGTGTGCAAGGATGTGTGTGCACATATCCAGGCCACAAAAGACGGCAGGGTGTGCCCCACAGGCTTCCATGGTCTCCATCCTTGCCCTGAGAGCCAGATGCCATTGGCCAAGTGCTGGATGAAATCGGCCCCCAGTTGGCCTGCAGTCGTTCTGGCTGGTGCCCACAGGGAGTCACTAAACAGTGGCCATCAGGGGCCAGGCTGCTAACAAGAAAGCGCTGTTAACACTGAAGAAGCACTCAGAGTGCCTCCCGCTCGCCCTGCACCTGTCACTGCTCTGCCTCCCACCGGACAAGGACCTGCTGACTGCCTCCCTCCTTCCCATGGGCAGCCACCGGAACTGTGCGGGAGCCCACACCTTGGAACGTGATCCTCACATCACTCCCTCCTCCCTCAAGTGTAGGTCATGCTCAGCCCAACACCAGCATTTGTATCCCAGCTGGGTAGGGATCCATTTTCTTTTTCTCTGAACTCAAAACCCACATCAGCAGTGCCTCTCAAGGAAGAAATAAAGTTCAGGCAAAGAATAGGAAATAAATACAAAGGTAACAATGCAGTTTTCCCCAAAATTGGGCCTCTCTGAGCAATAGATTACCAGCACTAAGGCAGGGGTCCTGCAGACAAATAGCCCATTTCTTTGCATACACAGGGGGATGGATGATCTTGGAGCTCTGGCGTAGTGCAGACCCATGTTTCTGTCAGTGGCTCACCGTGCTCAGAGAGTAGCAGCATTCAACGTGACTTACTTACCAAACCAAGCCAGCACCAGTATTTAAGAACCTTCTAATCTGTGCCAATACCAAACTGGAATGCCATGGTTAAGGCATGGGTGGTGGAAGGAGTAGGGAGGCTCAGGTGGAGAATACAAGAAAACGAAGCTTAACAGAGAAAGTAAGGCTCCAGCGCCTGGGATGAGGGCATCCTCCGGGGCCTCACTTACTCCTTCAAGGTGGAGCAGAATTCAGTCCTTCTGGGAACCAGCTCAAGGAGGAGAGTCATAAAATACCAAAAGCCCATGGGCAAAAGTGAGGTGGTCCGAGGCAAGGGAGAAGATAAGCACCATCAGGAAGCAGAGGGAGCTATCAGAAAGGCAGCAAGGAGGGCCCAGGGACAAGCACCACCATTCAGCCAGACAGCTACAGGCAGGGGCCACCCC
>NW_007780415.1:2406-3090 GCF_000696425.1 Galeopterus variegatus
CCTTCTTCATTTATTTATTTATTTCCCCCTCCCTGCCCCGCCACACACACCCTCCTCCCTATCTGCCCCACTCCCCAGCATGTTTTCTTTCACTTAGCTGGAGGACAGAATGTTGGGAAAGGAAAAGGACGGATGTCTAAAGGAGGTTGCAGAACAGGCCAGGCAGACAGAGCAGGCTCCTTCTCAAACCTGGGTCTCAGAGAGACCTAGGCAGAAGCAGCATATCCCCTGGGCACAGCAGGGAGCCAGAGGGTTTGTAAAGTATTGGTATGAAATTGGACAACCAACTGTGCTTTCCTGGAAGGTCACTGTTAATACAGGAGCATGTTGCTCCTGTGTCCCCTCAGTCACTGTAAGGATGGGGGGATCTTCAGGCTGAGGCAGAAACTGCCCAGAACTCAGCTCTTCCAGCGGGGGCATGGAGAGAACTCAGAACATGGATAGGTAAGGGTAAAGAAGCGGACAACTAAAGGAGGCCTAAGGCACACAATGCAGATAATTAAGTAGGGAGGGAAGGGACAGAAGGGAAAAGAGAGCCCTCCCTTCATGGGGAGAAGTGAGCAGGCAAGAGGGGGCTTGCAGCCAGCACATGAGGTCACATGATGGGCTCCCCCCCACCCCCCCACCATGCACACTTGGCCCTGCAGGCTCAGTAGAGGTGTGCGGACATGCTCAGAGCCATGC
>NW_007780416.1:0-340 GCF_000696425.1 Galeopterus variegatus
GCTTATAAGGGGAGCAAGTGAGCGTGCAAAAATGCTCTTGCCATTCTCGCCACGTGACAGCCTATGTCACCATGGGACTCTGCAGAGTTCCCACCAGGAGGAAGACCCTCACCAAATGCCCACCCTTCTAGGCTTTGGACTTCCCAACCACCAAAACTGTAAGAAATAAACCTCTTTTCTTTACACATTGCCCAGTTTCATTATTCCATTATATGTGGCAGAAAACTGACTAATACACTGGCTTTAGAGGGTCCAATGTGTTTCCCAAATCTAGGAGTTGGGAGGATTCTGAATATAAAGATTATAACACAAACAACAGAGTAGGCAAAAATACATTTTG
>NW_007780416.1:2216-3090 GCF_000696425.1 Galeopterus variegatus
TGGATGTGGTTGACAGAAAACAAGAACGATCATCCAATTCTCCAGCCGGTGGAGTCAGGATAATGTAGTGGGAAGAACATGAGTTTTGGAGGCGCACAGACCCGAGTTAGAGGCCTGGCTCTGGAATTTCCTAAGCTGGGTGACTCTGCAGGAGTTATTGAACCTACCCGAGCCCCCGTTTCTCACGTATATAAAGGGGACTAGTAACACCCACTCCTGATATTCCTCTTTGTTACTCGTAACAGAGTCATAAGGAGAAAGAGGAGCCGTGGGAGGAAACGGTGCACAGAGGCTTCCTCTCCCTGGAGGAGAAGGGCTGGACCACTTCTGGTGCCCCACTGGCCACACAAGAATTTGGCAAAGATGTTGAGTTGCCCACCCCAAAACTTTCTCCCTTTCTAACTAACTGGAGAATCCCGATTAGAGGGATGTTTGCTAAAAATGACATTTCCCTTCCTCCCTTTCAGCTGTGGTATTCACGGGATGCAGTTCTGGTCAATGAGTTGCAAGCAGTTGTCCCCAAGTCGGGTGTTCTGACCTGAAATGAAGACGTGGTGACTTGAGTTGCCACAGCATCATGAGACCACGAGATAACTTCGAGGGTGCACCCAGGATGGCCAAGCGGAAAGATGGCACAAATGACACGTGAAACTTGTCCCAGCCCAGACTGCCCACTCCGGATTGCACGTCACGTGAGAGGAAATTAAACACCTATCTTGTTGAAATCGTTAATATCTGGGTTTTTCTCTCACATGCGGTGGAACTCAAGCTTTACCTGATGGAATGTCTGCAGTTCACTCGAATCTACTCCACCAAAGCAGAATATAGTAATTGGTACGAAAGGTTGTTTGATGGTTTATTATTTTTATGTAAA
>NW_007780417.1:0-851 GCF_000696425.1 Galeopterus variegatus
ATGGAATATTGTTTAATGCTAAAAGGAAATGAGCTGTCAGCCATGAAAAGACATGGAGGAAACTTAACCACCTATTGCTAAGTGAAAGAAGCCAATGTGAAAAGCATACAGACTGTATGATCCCAACTGTGTCACATCCTAGAAAAGGCAGCACCATTGGAACGTAAAGAGATCAGTGGTCACCAAGGTTTGGGGGAAGGAGGGATGAGTAGGTGGAGCACAGTGGGTTTTTGGAGCAATGAAACTATTTTGTTTGACACTATATTGGTGGATACACGTCACTATACATTTGTCCAAACCCATAAAATGTCCAACACTGAGAGTGAACCACATCATGTAAATTGTGGAACCTGGGCAATAATGTGTCAATAAGATTGTGACAAACACACCAGTCTCACTCTGGAGGAGAACTTGATAGTGGGGGAGACTGGGCACGTGCGTGGGCAGAGAGCATACGGGAACCTAAAACTACTGTACAAATATAGTTTATTAATTGAAAAAAGTAAATAAAGTAATGTCTCTTTACTTTAAAGAGAGTTAAATTCTAAAACCATCTCAGAAGCTGAAATCCCCGTTAGCTGAAATTACTCTTGGAGATTTCCTTAAATCACTGCTGACGCACAGCAAGCCGTGTGCGCAGGCCGCGCGGGACACCGCTGTGCCCACCCTCTGCGTGGGTCACACGAGCAGCGCCTGCACGTAGAGGCAGCTGACTTTGTATGATACACACACATTCTCTAGTCTCCTACCTAATGCTCATTCCAAGGCACGTGGGGTGGAATGAGGGGAAAAATTATCCCACACAATTTAAATTAATGTATATTGTTCCCTGTCATTTTTGGGGAACCACT
>NW_007780417.1:1819-3090 GCF_000696425.1 Galeopterus variegatus
GGAGCAATGAAACTATTTTGTTTGACACTATATTGGTGGATACACGTCACTATACATTTGTCCAAACCCATAAAATGTCCAACACTGAGAGTGAACCACGTCATGTAAATTGTGGAAACTGGGCGATAATGTGTCAATAAGACTGTGACAAACACACCAGTCTCACTCTGTAGGAGAACTTGATAGTGGGGGAGACTGGGCACGTGCGTGGGCAGAGAGCATACGGGAACCTAAAACTACTGTACAAATATAGTTTATTAATTGAAAAAAGTGAATAAAGTAATGTCTCTTTACTTTAAAGAGAGTTAAATTCTAAAACCATCTCAGAAGCTGAAATCCCCGTTAGCTGAAATTACTCTTGGAGATTTCCTTAAATCACTGCTGACGCACAGCAAGCCGTGTGCGCAGGCCGCGCGGGACACCGCTGTGCCCACCCTCTGCGTGGGTCACACGAGCAGCGCCTGCACGTAGAGGCAGCTGACTTTGTATGATACACACACATTCTCTAGTCTCCTACCTAATGCTCATTCCAAGGCACGTGGGGTGGAATGAGGGGAAAAATTATCCCACACAATTTAAATTAATGTGTATTGTTCCCTGTCATCTTTTGGGAACCACGATGGTTCAACTCACAGAAGTTAAAGGTATGAGACGAGTCCTCAGAGTGAGGTCGCAGCAATGCTGTTCAGCGTGAGGAAGCGGGAGGAATCGGGGGAAAGACCAAATGCAAAACTAGAGCAGGAAGGGTGAGGACACAGAGGGGGGCCTGGGACACGAGCTGTTTTCGTTGGTCCATGTTGGTGTCGTGTAGAACAGAGACAGCGAGTGTGGAATCAGGAGCTTGGAGAGCAAGGCCACCAACAGGGTGTTATTTCTTGAGAAACTTATAACATCTTTGGGAGGGATTTGAAAACCCACAAGGCACAGAACTGGGGATGTGGGACCAGTGCTAATCAACCGCAGAGCACAGGGAAACCTATTTACCCTCCACCAGATTTGGGGCTCATGGCGCTGCCTGCAGGGTTTGACCTGATGGGTTTGTCGCTGCACAGAGCAAGAGAATGGATGAGACCCAGCAGATGTCCTGGGGATCTAGTACCCCAAAATTTTGGTAAAGTGTACCAGAAGACCACCAGGGCCTCAGGTCACTCCGGAATGAAATGAAGAGACCGCACAGCTGAGATGCAGCTGGACGGAAAGGGAACCGGGGTGGGTAGGGAGAGCTGCAGCCTCCTGGTGAGCTGTTGAGATGAGGACGGATCCCTGCCTGT
>NW_007780418.1:0-395 GCF_000696425.1 Galeopterus variegatus
CACCTCCAAGCAGCTTGTATGACCTCCCAGGTTTGGTTGGCTGGCTCCTGGGGACCTTTCCCGGTGGCAGAGGCCCTTGTCCTTGTTGACCTGAGGAGGGCAGCCACTTGGAGCATCCACAAAGGGTTCATAATGCAGTCTGAAACATACAAACAATAAACTCCTCAGGGTCCTCAGTACCCTGGGTGTCTGGCAAGAACTTAAGATTTTTGGCTGGGACCCATATAGGGGCTGACTCACTGAGAGGGAAGACACAACCAAACCCTCAACCCATAGTTAGCAACAGGTCAGGGCCCCTCCACTGGCCTGTTAAGGGGTCTTTCCACCGCACTTGGGACTTCCGGGCGCGGTGGTTGAGCTGACCAGTGTTTCTGGAAGGCAGACAGGGGTTCATT
>NW_007780418.1:2325-3090 GCF_000696425.1 Galeopterus variegatus
GCTCGGGACGGAAGCAAAGCTTTAGGGCAGAGATGGTTGGGTAGAACCCTAAGGGGGGGTCAATCTTGTTCTTTCTGGCCAGGGTCTGAACCCAGTCCCAAGTCTCATACGAGAACAAGTTGGACGAAGGTGCCCAAGGGGCTACCTGCACCACATGACGCCAGGCACTGGTGGCCGTGGAGTCAGACATTTCTAGGCCTCTGCTCTTTAACATGTACTTTAGAGTCTTGCAAGCTGTCTTGTCACTCTTTCCACACACACACCTCCCATGTTGCCCCGAGGAACGGACAAAGGGAGCAACAGGGCACAGAAGTGCAGGGACTTCCCCGTTATGGTACTCACCCTGACACGCAGGCGAATTACTTCACGGCGACTACTGAGGTTGTGGGGGGCACTCCGCTTGTTGATCACCCTTCGTTGACCTTCTTTCAGGACCAAGCAGCCGGGAGCCTCACTCACTCGCCTTTCACCCACAAGTTTTAAACACGCCTCACACGGGGCACCACGCTGTCAGGTCCACTGCTGGCGGCCGACCCGAAGAGCCCTAGCCTCGTTCCTTTCGATGGGTGAGCAAACGGCCCGAGATTCCTCTTTCCCTCCTGTCCCCTTTGGAAGGAGACGGCGGAAGAGAGCCATGAAGAGAGGTGAACACAACTGCTGGCCCCAAAACAGCCCAGTTAAAGGACACTCAGACGCGGCGGGGTTTCTGTCGAGGCAGTTCCGTTTATTACCACACAAACACTTGCTTTTAAAGGCAAATGGGGA
>NW_007780419.1:0-414 GCF_000696425.1 Galeopterus variegatus
CAACTGAACCAATGTATAATCCTGTAATAGAATAATATTAAAAGAGACAAAATTAAAAAAAAACCATATTTTTGTAGAAAGATAAAAACATTTTGCAGTTGCTCTACATTTTCAAAGTAGACACAATGGAAAGTGGATGAAACTCTGAGAGTGAGCCTCTTCCGTTTCCAGGTTGTGCGGTCACTAGATCGATGTAGTGGTTGGTGTTGAGATGCTCCTTGTTGCCAAGGGAGATTAGTGTTGGGCTGGGGATGACTCCTGGTGGAGGGGACCCTGGGCGAGCTTCATGCTGGCCTTCAGAATAGGTGAAAGCATGGGATGTCCTCTTCTCAGGAAATTCCTTTTGGGTCCCCTGGAGGGCAACCTGGAGGATCAGAGCCTGGGTGCTGCTTCCCTCTCATGTGGGGTGCTTGA
>NW_007780419.1:5904-6679 GCF_000696425.1 Galeopterus variegatus
CTACAAATTGAAGAATATAGAAGCAATTAACTTACTTATTTTATTTTATTTTTCTTTGCAGTTTAGTATGTATTTTATTTTTTAAAAAGTCTGAGCATGAGAGGGAGGCAGGGACTTGACAAAGATACTAGAAATGTACAAATGAACATATTAGAACTAACTCATCATAAACCAGCACCTGCTGAACATCGCCTGCAGGAACGCTGTGTTTAGCCAAGATTGCTCAAATTTGTTTCTCCTATTGTCTTATACTGAGCCATCTCTCACATTCCTATTCCCTGTCTGGAGGCATTTGAGGCTATTACCCCTCCAGAATGTCCCACTGCCTTTAGAACCCGTATAACTATTCTGTAAATACACTCAATGTATCTAACTTTGAGGATGCACTTGATGTTTTAAAAAACAGATCTTTCAAATCAATTGAGGTAAATAACAAGAGTGATCAAGATGGTGGCTCATTCCATTTGGCGATGAAAATGAAATATGAATATGGTGGGAACAACAGAAGCAGTTAACTTATAAGACTCATTATATCCTCTACAATTCTGACATATTATACTAACAATTATAGCCTTATCTTGTCTCCAACTGAACCAATGTATAATCCTGTAATAGAATAATATTAAAAGAGACAAAATTAAAAAAAAACCATATTTTTGTAGAAAGATAAAAACATTTTGCAGTTGCTCTACATTTTCAAAGTAGACACAATGCAAAGTGGATGAAACTCTGAGAGTGAGCCTCTTCCGTTTCCAGGTTGTGCGGTCACTAGATC
>NW_007780419.1:8491-8994 GCF_000696425.1 Galeopterus variegatus
TAGGCAGTTAAGGGTTTTCTGTGATTTTTTTTCCTCTTTAATGAGTTCGCGCACTTTTCCCTTCCGTTTTTGAGATTCTTGTAAAAGCAGCTTTATGCTTCTATGAAGATTGGAATTTTCCCTGAGATCCTCTGGTAGTGCCCCTGAAGCTGTTCTTTTGTGTCTGATGGGTTTTGGAGAATGTTTTGGATGCAGCCATGTGGCTGTAGGATTTGCTCAGTTGAGCCTTGTAAGGACTGAGCCTTGCTTGTAATCTCAGCTATCAGCCCAACTTCTTGCAAACATTTAAATTTCTCTTCTTTTCTATAAGAATCTATTTTAAGACCAAGTAGAGAATTGTAGCTTTCTCGTTATTCATTCATGGTTTTCACATTTGCTATCTCTGATGGTTTGTTCTTGAGTCTGACTTGTAGGATAATTGATTTAATGTCTCTAAATTCTCTTTCAATGTGGCTAAACCTTTCAAAGACTTGACGTCTTTTCTCCAGAAGGACAGAGATGCA
>NW_007780420.1:0-583 GCF_000696425.1 Galeopterus variegatus
GATATTTATGTGTGTGTGTGTATGTATGTGTGTGTGTGATTTATTTTCAGAGGGGCTATATAGTACTCCCTGTTTGATGACATACGGATATGTGTGTCAACGTTGCCAGGTAACGTCAAACAGCTTTCAGATGGCAGCGCATGAGAGCTCCTTTTGCTCCACATCCTCACCAACTCTCAGTGTCAAGTTTTCAAATGATTGTCAACATAGTAGGTGTGAAATAGCATCTCACTGTGGATTTTAGTTAGCATTTCTTTTTCTTTTTGTCCTTTTTGAGAACGGCCGCACCGCGCTCAGCCAGTGAGCGCACAGGTCATCCCTATATAGGATCTGAACCTGCGGCGGCAGCGCTGCTGCGCTCCCAGCGCTGCACTCTCCTGAGTGCGCCACGGGCCCGGCCTTAGTTAGCATTTCTTGATTGAGCATCTTTTCATATTTATTAGCCATTTGTTTTTCCCCATTGTGAAATGCCTACTTACGTTTTTGCCCTTTTTTTCTATTGGGCTATCCTTTTACTAAAAAAATTGATTTGTGGCTCTGTATGTTTTCGGCAAATTCTTTGTTGTTGATAATAAAATATACT
>NW_007780420.1:2385-3090 GCF_000696425.1 Galeopterus variegatus
AATAAACCTCTTTCCTTTATAAACTACCCAGTCTCAGGTATTTCTGTTATAGCAACACAAATGGACTAAAACACTAGGTCTTGCTATCTTTCTATCTGCTCCTGATGACTCATGGTGTTACCAGAAGGAGCTTTGGAGATTGACCATAGTCCAAATGAAGGCTCTGGTATTTAATTTCTTGAGCTCAGTTTCCTTATCTGAATAAAACAGGAATAATATTTACTTTTTAAAAGTGTTCTGAGGATTAAATATATAAATACAGTACACAGAACAGAATAGATACTCAATGAATTGCACTATTTTACATTTTGGTTTAGGCATAAGCAATGGGGAATTACAGAAAAAAACGGGACTTAAAATTAAGACAAAGTTCCTGCTATGACCAATGGTAAATCACTTCACCTCTTGGGAGTCTTAACACCTACTTGTCACAGTGTAATTGTTAAGAATGACATGAGGATATACCTTTGAGAACTCTGTCAACTACATTATTACCTAAGCCAGGAATTAACTTCCTCCCTTAAATAAATCAAAATCTTAGCCTGTATGGCTAAGCTCATGTGTTGTATCCTCCAAGAAACTTTCCTCTAATAATCTCTAAAATGTAAAATATAGTACCCATACTCTGGACATTATTAAAAAGAATGAGGAAGATCTAAACATACTGAGATGGAAAGATCTCAGAGATACTAAGTGAAAATAAAC
>NW_007780421.1:0-281 GCF_000696425.1 Galeopterus variegatus
CATCGATCTAAGTAAACTCATAAGACCGAGCTCATCGATCTAAGTAAATTTATCGGACCGAGCTCATCGATTAAATTAACTCATCAGACCAAGCACATCGATCTAAGTAAACTCATAAGACCGAGCTCATCGATCTAAGTACATTTATCGGACCAAGCTCATCGATTATATTAACTCATAAGACCAAGCTCATCGATCTAAGTAAACTCATCAGACCAAGCTCATCGATCTAAGTAAACTCATCAGACTGAGCTCATAGATCTAAGTAAATTTATCGGACC
>NW_007780421.1:1231-1690 GCF_000696425.1 Galeopterus variegatus
CAAGCTCATCGATCTAAGTAAACTCATCGGACCGATCTCTTCGATCACATAAACTCATCAGACCAAGCTCATCGATCGTAGTAAACTCATCAGAGAAAGCTTATCGATCTAACTAAACGCATCAGAAAAAGAGCTTCGATCTAAGTAAACTCATCACACCAAGCTCATTGATCTAAGTAAGCTCATCCGACCAATCACATAGATCTAAGTAAACTCATCAGACCGAGCTCATTCCATCAAACTAAACTCATCAGACCAAGCACATCGACCTAAGTAAACTCAACAGACCAAACTCATCGATACTAGTAAACTCATTAGAGAAAGCTAATCGATCTAATTAAACTCATCAGACCAAGAGCTTCGATCTAAGTAATCTCATCACACCGAGCTCATTCGATCAAACTAAACTCATCAGACCAAGCACATCGACCTAAGTAAACTCAACAGACCATACTCATC
>NW_007780421.1:2848-3090 GCF_000696425.1 Galeopterus variegatus
ACCAAGCACATCGATCAAAGTAAACTCATCAGACCAAGCACATCGATCAAAGTAAACTCACAAGACCGAGCTCATCGATCTAAGTAAATTTATCGGACCGAGCTCATCGATTAAATCAACTCATCAGACCAAGCTCATCGATCTAAGTAAACTCAAAAGACCAAGCTCATCGATCCTAGTTAACTCATTAGAGAAAGCTAATCGATCTAAGTAAACTCATCAGACCAAGAGCTTCGATCTAA
>NW_007780422.1:0-365 GCF_000696425.1 Galeopterus variegatus
TTTTGATACTTGGATATTTTGTTTTTTGTTAACCTAGCTAATAGTTTGTCTATTTTATTTTTCTCCTCAATAAACCAACTTTTTGTTTCATTTATTTTTTGTATCATTTCTGGGGTTTCTATTTCATTGAGTTCTGCCCTAATCTTGATTATTTCTCTCAGTGTACTACTGTTAGGACTGGATTGTTGTTGTTTTTCTAGTTCTTTGAGGTGTAGTGTTAAGTAATATAGTTGAAGTCTTTTGATGTAAGCACTTATTGCAATAAACTTCACTGTTCGTACTGCTTTTGCAGTATTTCACAGGATTTGGTATGATGTATCTTTATTTTCATTAGTTTCAAGAAATTTTTTGAGTTCCTGTTTGAT
>NW_007780422.1:2065-3089 GCF_000696425.1 Galeopterus variegatus
TTAGATGTTTTAAATATCATTTTTCCTTTCTTTTCCTTTTACTTTTCATTTACAATATTAGTTGGATTTTTGAGTTGACATGATTTAGTTTCTTTCTCTTTCTCGTTTGCATTTTTGTTTTAATGGTGGGTTTTGGTTCTTTCTTGTATATCCATGATAATGATTATGTTTTTGATTCTGGATGTAAGACTCCTATGAGTATTCTTACAGGGCAGGCCAAGTGATAGTGAACTCCCATAATTTTTGTTTGTCTGGGAAATACACTATTTCTTCCTTATTTCTGAAGGATAACTTTGCTGGGTATCGAATTCTTAGCTGGCAATTTTTTTCTTTTACTATTTTGAGTATATCATTCCATTTTCTTCTGGCCTGTAAGTTTTCTCTTGGGAAGTCTGCTATTAGTCTGATGGGGGGCTCCCTTATTGGTGACTTGACACTTTTCTCTTGCTGCTTCTAGAATTCTCTGTTTTGAGTTTTGCCAGTTTGACTATAATGTACCTTGTAGAGGATCTTTTTGGATTGAATCTGTTTGGGGATCTCTGGGTTCCTGGATATGAAGGTCTGCATCTCTCCCTATACCTGGGAATTTTTCTGTAATTACTTTCTTGAATAGATTTTCAATGCCTCTTCCTTTCTCCTCCCCTTCTGGAATACCCATGATTTGGATTTTTGTGTATTTGAGGTTGTCTGCTAGTTCTCTTAAATTTTCTTCATTTTTAAAAATTCCATTTTCCTTTTTTTGTCTGCCTGGGTTATTTTAAAAAGACCATAATCAAGGTCTGACGTTCTTTCTTCTACTTGCTCTAGTCTGCTTCTCAAGCTTTCTGTTCTGTTTTTTTATTTCATTTAGTGAATCCTTCACTTCTAGGAGTTCCTTTACATTCCTTTTTTAAGGAATTAATCTCTTTGTAAATTTCCTCCTTCATCTCCTGGATATTTTTTTCCTGTTTCATTGTGTTCTCAAATTGATTTTTATCTTAACTCTGAGTTTTCTTAAGACCAGTGCTCAGAATCTATTTTCAGA
>NW_007780423.1:0-736 GCF_000696425.1 Galeopterus variegatus
GAATACATATAAGTTTAATAGAATATATAAAAAGAAAACACTAAAACAATACAATGTAGAATATGTGCTATCAAAGTTCCAAAGAGGAGGAGATTTTACAGCCAGATGTTTGGAAGAGTTCTTAGAAGCACAGCCTCATTAATATCCAGGAAAATGCAAACTGAAACTACAATTAAATAGTCTTACACACTGACCAGTTCCACAAAAATTTAAAAGTCTGCCACTACTAAGTGTCAAGGAAGATGTAGAGCAAAAAAAGTTCTGTAAAATTAATTTTTCACAACCAGAAAATTTGAAAGTGCATATGCCATAGGGAATAGCAATTTCTTTCCTAGAATATCCCTGACAGGTACTCTCGTACAACTATACCAGAGGAGACACACAAGTATGTTTCATTGAAGCGCTGTCTGTAATACGCCAAAATTGAACAACCTAAATGCCCATCAATAATAGATCTGATAAAAACAAAAACCGTGATGTATCTATATAATAGGATACTACACAGCAATTAAAATGAATGGGCCATAACTGTAAGCGTCAGTATCAGTATATCTCACAAGCAACACTAAAGGAAAGAAGCAGATCACAAAATCACATACACATAATGACACCAGTTATATAAATTTTTAGAAGAGCCCATGTTAAGCTATTTTTAAGGCTATACACAAAGGAGCTAAAACTGGGCCGGCCCGGTGGCGCACTGGATAGTGCGCTGCTTGGGAAGCGCGGCGGCGCT
>NW_007780423.1:2401-3089 GCF_000696425.1 Galeopterus variegatus
TTAGCATTACATAAGTAAGGATTTAGAATTGTGAAGAAGGGTAGAAGGTCATCACAGGCAAAATTTTTGTACAACCTGCTGCTATTGTTTAGGCTAAAGTTTTCATAAAATGTGAGATGAGTAATCAGAATCATTGTGGGAGTGGAATACCTTAAGTCGCCATCAGTATGTTTGTGTTTTAGGGGCAACAGGAAGTAACGTGCATGAACATGGACTGTTGTGAACAACAGTTCCTGGAGATGATTGTGGATAAGCTGAAACAAGAGACTAAAATCAATGCAATCAGATGTTACTGGGAAAATATCTGTCTGTTCTAGGAGGGTCTAAAAATGTGCCTAAGATGGAGCAACACTTATTTAACAAAGGCAGCAGAGGAAGATGTGTTAGATGAGTCCATCTGAAGATCATAAACCCTAAAATGTATTAATAACACAAGAGCATATTTTACACCAATATTTGTTACATAAAATCAGAAATCGTTAGGTAGCATCTTGAGAAAAAAATCTGTAAATATCGTGATATAGAGAGTGCAGTCCATCCTCAAGAAAAACTCCACAATAAAGCCAACAGAGGAAAGCAAAGAACGTTCAGACCTTTAAAATTTAGACCTATAAATTTTGGAGGAACTTCTAGACAGCTGAACCTGCGGAGGTTTCTGGACAGTGGCATGCTTCTGGAATGCATGGAA
>NW_007780424.1:0-998 GCF_000696425.1 Galeopterus variegatus
CAGAAATAATTCAGAAAAAGAAGGAAACATCTAGATTAGCCTGGTGTTGCAGCCTTACTCACGCATAAACCAGTGCATATTTAAGTATGTATAGACAATTATGTATCAAATAAAGGTATATGCACCTATATGTGTATTGTAAATGTATATGCAAATTTCCTACAAATTATGTAAATTTACTCTTTTACGCAAACATCATTTAGTTTTAGTTTCTTAATATCTTCATGAATGGGTTACTGAGCATTCATATTGAGGCCATACATTTTAGTAAAATACATTTTTCTTTATGTATAGATGTGGAAAAATGGTATTGACCAGAATATGCACAATAATAATTGGTAACAAACGACTCAAAACTCAGGGGTTTATAACACTGAGCATTTATTTTCATGTTCGTGGACATTCCTGTTAACATTGACTGGCTGATGCAGGTGCAGCTCAGCTGGGAGCCTCTGCAGCAGGCACTGAGATTATCTCCAACCTGTGGATTGCATTTGATCTGAGGCAAAGATTGAAAGACAGCAACAACTCAGGACACAACATTCTTACAGTAAGTTACAGGAGTACACAGAATCCTCAGAGAGCTGAACAATAAGGCCAATATTCGATCATGCTGTTGACAGTTGTTTATGTTTTTTATCCTGTACAAAGTAAAAATCATTTTGAAATATAGTTTTTAGTTAATTAGGAAGTAAATATGGGTGCACATTTTTAACATGAGGCTCACTAAAAAGTAGATTTTCATTCAGTGTGTCTCAGGCGATTCTGCTGTTTTGCATCTGTAATAAGCTCTATGTGACGCTGATGATGCTGTTGAAATCCAGATGAATTTTGAATATGAAGGAAAATAATGCTACACCCACGTTTACTTTTTTGTTTTTATTTTTGTTTAGAAAGGTTTTCATGTTTTCAAGTAATAGTTGTATGTTTATTGCAATTTCCTCTTTTTCTAATGTCTCTATGACATAATGAAGTTTTCTTGCTGTGATCCTACCTTG
>NW_007780424.1:1998-3089 GCF_000696425.1 Galeopterus variegatus
GCTGCAGGCAGCTGAGAGCATCTGCACCCCCACCATTGGGCTTCACACTCAGGTCTGAGCACCACATGGTTAGGCAGCCTGTTCCTTTAGTGGCAGATGCACTCGAAATTCTCAGGGATGCCGGCCCCGGTGGCGCACTGCTACAGTGCACCGTTTGGGAGCGCGGCGGCGCTCCCAACGAGGGTTTGGATCCCACATACAGACCGTCAACTCACTGGCTGAACGAGGTGCGGGCACAACGCCGAAGGTTGCGATCCCGTTGCCGGTCCCGATCCAGTAAGGGCGCGACACTGAGGGTTGCGATCCGTTGCCAGTCACGAAAAAAGACAAACAGGAAAAAAAAAAAAGAAAAGAAAAGAAAAGAAAAGAAATACTCAGGGAGCACCAGAGAATCCCCCATTTCTAGCATCTTCTTCCCTAACTGTTCTTGACATTGAAAAGATGTAGTTTGTCCCAGAATTCCCAGTATTTAAAAAAAATCCTCTTTAAAATACCAAAAGTAGCTTCTCCTTTGCTCCATGAACTCAGACGGAGGCTGGAATCCAGACTCTTCAGAGGTAGTTATCTCTGCCCTTTATTAAATCAAGAGATGTACTCTCATGTCTGTGCTTCTAGGGCTGAGAAGGGGAAAGATAGTTGGTAGAGGAGCCTTCCTGGCCCCTTCTTCCAAAACCTACCAGTGACCCTCAGAGCCTGGCTGCATCTGTGAAATGCTCTCAGCAGATGGAGGCATCAGGAGGAGCAGCTGAGTCAGCCCAGCCTCACACTTCTGCTTTCCTGGGGGTTTATGTATGGGCTTGTAACACTGTGGGAGGAGTACTAGTATACTGTTGACAGTAATAAGTTCCAACATCATCAGCTTCCAGGCCACTGAGGGTAAGAGAATAATCTGTCCCTGATCCACTGCCACTGAACCTTGATGAGACCCCACTTTGTAAATTAGATGCAGCATAGATCAGGGGCTTGGGAGCCTTCCCTGGTTTCTGTTGATACCAGGCTAAGTTCTTGCTAATGCCCTGACTAGCCTGGGAAGTGATGGTGACTGTCTCTCCTAGAGATGCAGACAAGGAGGATGGAGACTGGGTCATCTG
>NW_007780425.1:0-702 GCF_000696425.1 Galeopterus variegatus
CTTTCCTAGTCCATCAACAATGGAATTGTCTATCTGCTGAGAAAAAGGGAACTGATAGTCTAAGGTGATGATACGAGCATCAGAGAGCCCGAATCAAGAATCTCCTGAAACTTCTTTTTCTTAGCTGGAATTTATGGAGGATCATTCTCTATAGCTTTATACAGCTGAAATTTGCTGCCTCGGGTCTAAGGTGACACTAACCTCAGTTGCAACAAAACTATGCCTTAAAATATTATTTTGGTACATCCACTTCTTTCTGAAGAAGAGATTTGTAATCTTCAAAAGGGGAAGCGTTAGCATTGCTTTAAAAACAGGAAAACATTCTGCCTCACAAAGAAATGATTACTTGACAGGTTTGATGGCAAAAATGTGAAATCTCCTATTATAGCTAAAATTAAGTCTGATGCTGGATTTGGGATTATTCAGCTCCAGGATGCCCTAGAAATTTCTGGGAAAGCATGATCAGGATGAGTTTAGCCTTTGACCAAAAGGACTGCCTTGCAAGGCAGGAAAGGGTGATACTTGTTCTGCTTTTCTCAAAGTTTTTCCAGAGAGAACTGGAGGGTGAATCTATGGCAGAAACTCTGTGGGGATTCGTTGACTGTCCAAGCTACTCAGAAATGAAACACTGCATGTGCTATACACAGAATAGCAAGTATTACCCATAGTGCAAATCCTGAGGACCAGGAGGACTCAGGGACT
>NW_007780425.1:2366-3089 GCF_000696425.1 Galeopterus variegatus
TTTACTATAAAATACTTTGATGTTTATCTGAAATTCAAATTTAACTGGGGCCTTGTATTTTTATTTGTTTCATCTGGTAATCCTAATCTTAGTAGGCACTACAGGTGAGAGAAAGGAAAGTTTCTGGTTTCTTACTGCTTTGAAAGAATTGCAGGGTCCCAAAAACTTGATCTTAGAGAAATTTTCTAGTTTTCCCCTATGGCTTTGGCAGAGCCAGGACATGTCGGTCACATGGTACGCCCTGAGCACAGTGTTGCTGTTGGCTGTCCACTGCCGAATCCCATGGTCCCAACCACACTTGGGAAGGCACAACCCTTGCCTGTTGACCAGGCCAGACATGGCACCCAGCACAAGAATTGGATGCAGTGAGCAGAGGAGCTGGCAGTGCATTTCCTGAAGCCACTGAGGACTTTGTGAGGTGCCTTCTCTGTGGTCTGCTGGAGAAATCACAGGGTCAGGATCTCATGACCCAAGGTTCAGGGTATTCATTCAGTTTCTTCATTAACTTATTCACTCATTCGGCAAGTATATTTGACACACCTCCTATGCACCCAGCATTGCTGTGGGTTCTGACACTACAGAAATGAACAAAAACTGAAAAAGCAGCCTCACAATGCATATTCCAGTGGTGGAGAAGGACAGGATTCACAGCATGAGCAGGCGGTCCAGGCGATGGCCAGGTTCCCCATCTTTGGTGCCAGCTAACAGGTTAGCCAGTGTGTT
>NW_007780426.1:0-951 GCF_000696425.1 Galeopterus variegatus
GAGTCATCGAGGAGCAATTATGGGGTGACACAGCTCCTCAACGCTGGAGTTCATGCGGAGACGAGCCACTCCTGCTGTCACAGTCACGCTGCATCGAGTCCCTCCGTCTGTACCCGACCAGCCTTCCCCAGCACGTTGCACCCGTCCCTGGGGAATTCAAGCCGGTCTCCACTCGGTCCTAAGGACAGCGCAGATTCGGGACACAGACAGGCCTCCCTAGCCCAGATCCTCCAACACAGGCGAGCACATGCAGCTCCGATTAGTGGCCTACGTGGGCACGTGGACAGAGGGAGTCTGTCCAGCAGGAAGCTGTCATCTCCACGGAAACACCCTCAGGGAGCCTCAGCTATGTATCCTGGATCCGTGTGACGTGTCCCAGTCAATTTCTCTCGTCTCAACATAACCGCTTTTTGTGACTTGTGAAGAGGAAATATGATCTAATTTCTTATTTCTCAATACTATTTACTTTTCAGAGTAGATTTTTCTGTTTGGAGTTTAAAATCCACTCCTTGATCATTTTCTTGCTACCTCTTCCATCTGAAACAGGGAAGCCGGTGACTCTGGACATCTCTGCTAAATGCTGCAGATCTCGCGTTCTCCTGTGAATCTTATCACTGAAGTTAATTAAATCTGGACGTTCGATGCTCTCTGTGGAGTCCCCTCCTTTAACCCTGACTCCCCAAGTCATTCTTTTACTGACAGTTTCAAAGATGCCCAGACCTTGAAGGCTTTGGCATTTGTCTACCCTGAATGAAGTCTTTCAAAATTCTTTTTAATCACTTTTCAAAATTCTTTGTTTTTAATCACTCGAACATACCTGGAACATACAAATCTGACTGTAACACAAGTACATATAATAAGCCTTCCTCACATTCATTCTCAGCAGCAGGATTATTCAGTTCACTCCTTTACATGTAATTTGCTAATCTAAATGATATTCAGATAAAAAAA
>NW_007780426.1:1503-3089 GCF_000696425.1 Galeopterus variegatus
AAAAAAATGATAAAATGTCTTGTATTTGATGCCAAATACAATTACTTGAAATCAAACATATCGTCTGAAATCCCACCTGGGAGGAGAGATGGTAGTGGCAGAGACGATGGCACAAAACACAGCACACAGACATTTCTGAAAGGAGGTGATGATCCTGAAAGGTTTTTTTACCGTCCAGGGCGAAAGAGCAGCAGAACTTCAAGAGATGTTCTTGTGGGAAGGGAAGTGGTAATGAGTTGAAAAGAGGAGGAAGAGAGAAACCAATTATATAAATGCTGGTGACATTTAAAATGTGACAGGACGAGAAAGGTTTTTTAAAAAAGTTCATCCTGCAAGCAGGGGCACTAAAGATAAATCACAAAATAAGATGCAACTAATTAGGCTGCAATTCCAACAATGCCACCACAGCAAGACGACATCACCGCCTGCTTTACAAGGTGCCGAGGGTCAAATTTAACCAGGATTCTATCAAATAATTTAAATATAAATAAGTTTTAGATGACATCTAAACTCTTTCCTGCTTTGTTCACATTTTAAAAATCATTAAATAAATGCATGGAGCAATCACTGGAACAAACCAAATTTCAGCTGTTTGTATGTATTATTGACCTTAAGCCTGACCATCCATAATGGTCTTTACTGTTAACACTGTACTTCATTAATGAAAAGCATTTTGTGAAGAAAGAGATTATGCTTGGATAAAAAAAGTTTTGCATTTGAATTACTCACCCAATAAATCAGGAGGGGCCAGACAAAGATCGATCCTTTTGCTTGCGCATCTCTCAAAAGTACGCAGAATACCTCCCTATACGGTGAGAACCTGCGCCCGTGGTTCACGCAGAAATGACCACAGGATTAACTTCCTCCAGGGCTTCGAGCTTTAGCAAGAAGTTCCTGAATGCTTGCTGGTGCTTTGTCCCTCACACTTTCAGTATAATTTCAGAATTTGAGACTTCTAATTTTTCTATTAGTAAATTCGACTCCATTCCTTTTGTTTCCGGTTTTGCATTTCTGATGTGATGTGTAGGACGCCATTCCCAAAGGAAGGGATTGTTTATCATCATGTTCGTGGAGAGGTAACAGAGAGGTGTGAGGTCCTTCCAAAGTGCTCCCATCTTGAACTAGTGATAACGTACTCGATTTTATTCAATAGCGGGCTATTAAGCATCTGCGGTGAGCCTGATGTCATGTCACGATCCGGAGATTCAAAGATGAACAAAACAAGATTTGTATTTTTAAGGGAATAAGTAATGAGAGGCCATCAGGGTCAATATGGAAATCAAATTAATTCATGCAAAATTAATGCAAAAATTAGTTATTTCTTATTTTTCCCTTCTGGTTCCTAACAGAGCAGCTAGGAGAAAGAAACATAAATTAAACATTTGTTTGAGCTGCTTTTGAGAAGGGGTTTAAAGAAGTAGTAAATAAGTGAGCAATCATAAAGCTATGGAGTGACTGTGACAATAGAAATGGAACCCAGAGGCCGTGGGACTTTTACTATGAAGATGGGGGATAAAGTGAAGTTATAATTACCTGGAGTCGTCGCTTCACTCAACTCATCACATCCAGAAAACCGTTTGTTTATC
>NW_007780427.1:0-799 GCF_000696425.1 Galeopterus variegatus
CCTCAGTCACTTTACTTAAATTATCTTTCCAAAGGCAAGGTAAGGAAGGGATGGCTGCGGGGTATTTACACACCAGTGTCTACAAAAGCACTGCAAGGAGAGCCCAGTCATGGGGCGAAGGTCTCATTTGAGTTGAAACCTGAGGAGCTTCTGTCCTGTCACAAGTCAGTCGCTCTGCTCAGATCTCCCTGAGAAGGAGCGAGCAGCTCCCGGACTGTTCACCACGATTTTCTGGCTTAATCTCTCATGACAGGAAGCACACCACGGCAACGAAGCTCCTTCTTTTAGGTTTGTCATAGGATAGAGCATTTATTCACTAATATACAGAAGACGTTGTAAGAAAAAGAATGTTCACTTAAGTGGTACGTGAACTCCGGAGCCTTGACACGACAGCCCAGTGCCACGCATGCACAGGGGCTGTGGGTTTCTCTCGTCTGTCAGAAGCCTCAGAATCTTTCGCTTTAGTCAAGTGGAATGCTCGAAACAAGGAGCACTTCTAGAAAACCCAAATCCCACTATGGAGCTCGTTCTTCCACCGTGTTGTGCTCTATGCTGATTGGGACAGGCTGGCGCTAAAGCATCAGAGTACTGAGGTCTCGCTGACACCCAGAAGGTGCCACACAGCCTGTGCTGCCTTGGGCCCTTTGTCCTTCCTCTCCCTATCCTGGTGCCCTGAGACCTCGGTGAGGCTCACGACAGTCATGTCTTTACTGGCTACCTTTCCTCAGATGAGGGACCTTGACCTGCAACACCCTGATGATGTGTGGAGTCTCCAGTGTTCTCTGTCACCTCCCAAGAA
>NW_007780427.1:2605-3089 GCF_000696425.1 Galeopterus variegatus
CTGAGGGCCCATTTCCTGGTTCATGGATGGAGCCTTCTTGCTGTGTCCTCATGTGGCAGAACAGCAAGGCAGCCCTCTAGGGCCTCTTTCACAAGGGTACTAATCCCATTAAAGGACCTAATCACCTCCCTGAGGCCCCACCTCCTAACACAATCACACTGATTAGGTCTCAACATACAAATTTTGGGGGACACAAACATTCAGACTATAGCAGTAGCTTTTTAAGGATATCGATGCCCGGGCCCCTCCTCAGGAGGTTTTGATTCTTTGGATCTAGGATTTGGGCCAGAGACAGTTATTTTTCAAAAGCTTCCTAGGTGCTTCTCCTGGAGAGTCCACACTGAGATGCCCAGTGGACAGAATTCTAAGATGTCCCCTTACCTCTTTTCCTTGGTGCTACTCCTGTGATTATGCTATGTTACATGGCAAAAGGGATTTTACACATGTAGTTAAGGTTACATGAGGACGTGACTACTCTCGTCTC
>NW_007780428.1:0-3089 GCF_000696425.1 Galeopterus variegatus
TCTGCCTCTGGCTCCATTCTTTCCCTCCCAGCTAAGGGTACAATGTGCTTTCTAAGGATAATTTTCGGGGGGAAATGCTCAAGAAAATGATGAATTTGGGTAGTTAATTTATCGATCCCTACTCCTCTTTCCACTTGTTTTATTTTAGAGGTCATTAATCAGTGAAGAAAAACACCACCGCGTCCCCCCGTTTGCATTTAATACACTCGCGCTCCTTATTTATTCCTCTGGAACAAATTCCCAGCAAATATTCGCCCATCGATTTGGGAGCGATGGATTTCTATACAGGTTTGATCGCTTCCTAAGTGGTCGAAGTGATTTGTTTCTACAGGCTTCTAAGTATTAAAGAAGAGGGGAGCAGATGTGAGAGGTGCACGTCATTGCGGTCGGTGGACCCACTTTCTAAAAACCCCGAGAGGTGCAAGAGTGACCGTGACCAAGCGGGCCCAGGTTCACTTGGGTAAGAGGGAAGCGACCCCAGCGGCGCGTGTAGCTCCCCCGGGCCGCAGTGGTCCCCCTACGCTACCGCCCGCACCGGTGAGCCGGGGTGGGAGGACCGCGCTGATCTCTGCCCCAGCCAACCCCGCTCCTGGAAGTCCTCCTGGAAGTCACGGCCCGCGCCGTGGGCCTGCTCGGAAACGCCGGGGATGTTCAGACTCCCCATACACTTCCCCAGAGAGTTTTTCGCTCGTTCTCCGGCCTTCGAGCGCTCCCTCTAGTTTTTGCCTACCTCCTTCACGCGAGGTCCCTATGCCCTCTGCGCCCTAGGGTTTAGTCTCTTGGAGACCCGCGCGTGCCCGGGGCCGGTGGGGCGCGGGAGGGAGGACTCGAATCACACAGGGCACGTACGCCACTAGTAGGCATAGTGGGGGAGGGGTCTTCGCTCTTTTCTTCTTCCTTGGCCTCGGTAGCGAGGGGAGCCAAATCTCTCCCATGGTATCCCCACCCACCTCCGGTGATAATCCGGACGTTGTGGGTAAAGGTCTGACGAAGATGGAGAAGAGATGCACTTGGCATCTCACTGACTCGGGCTTGAATCTGCCACTATCATTCACTAATGGCGTGACCTTAGGCAACCTACCCAACCTTTCTCACCTCAGTGGTCCCCATCCGCAATATGGGAATCACTGATAATGCCTTCTCCGCGAGCTTGCTAGTGAGGCGCCTACCAACAGTGCCTGGCACGTCCAAAGCTCTCATCAAGCGGTCAGCTAATCTCATTACGCATTTCTTCCCCCCACCCCCGCTCCACAGAGGGTGGGCGGCCCGAGGCCTAGGAAGCTTTGCTGCAACTAACATTTCAAAATCCCGAGACTTTCTGCGGGGGGCAGGAGTGGGGGGGCGGTGGATTCTTTGGGACGGCCAGGGCTGGGGACCAAGCAATTGGAAGTAGCCGGCTTTGGGCAGAAACAGCAAGACTGACGGCGGGGCCGCTGCCGCGGCGTCCGGACTTTCATTCCTGGAGTACTGTGCCTCTCCCAGCTAACACAGAGAGAAGCATCCTGATTTCTCAGCAATGAACAGAGAGAATGTGAGAAAGAGTTTGCTTCTTCTCCCGTGGCCCGACAGCCTCTCTTCGGCAGTTCTGCGAGCAGGTTGATTAAAAGGAGCCTGGAACTTCATCCTCTTCCCCCGATGGAGTTGTTCGAAGTCCGCGGAGACTGCCTGGTTAGCCTGGGGGTCCACAGCTCTGTGGGTTTTCCCTCGTGGTGTTTGCCTTAAACCTGGGTGTTATCAGTCTATCCAAGGATGAACGGTGACCTTGTCATAACCATGCCAGTCAAAACATTTTTGGCCCAACTCTGTTCTAACCAACATTGAGGCAGCCTGCATGAGACCGGACAAAGTTTATACTGCTCGTTTTCCAGGCTCGAACAAAATGAGTGGTGGGAAGACAGAAAGAAACAAGCAGAAATCAGGGGTAAAATGGCTATTAATGGTTCGGAGTGGAGAGTGCTAAATAAGCTGGGTCGACTGGGGAAAGATAAATGGTATTTTTTCTCTTTCAGGTGTGGACAGAGCTCCGGCGACGAGAAAGCGCCCGAGTTGGTCAATTTCGCACACACTGTCGGTGCCCTTCGGCAGTGCGTACCATGAATGCCAGGAAGAGCTTACCATGAATGCCAGGAAGAGCTAGGGGCGAGTGCCTAATTCGTGGATGTGAGACTGCGCATCACAGGGCGGTCTCGGCCCAAAGCCCAGGAGAGAGCAGGGTGGGTGGGGATAAGGCTGCGTTCCCACCCTGCACCTCCAAGGCCAGGTTTTGGGGACAGGAACCTATATGTGACCTGCGGAGCAGCCCCGGGAAGCCAAAGGCAAACAGCTACGTCCGTGTCCACAGGCAGTTGTACAACCAGACGTAGCTCTGGATACTTGCCTCAGGGTGCCAAGGAGAGTGAGACAGCCCTCCCAGAAAGACAAACCGAGAGGGGGTCAGCTGGGCGGTGTGCAGACTCCGTTGCAGCCGCCTCCCAGCCCCGCGGCCAGGATTGAGTCCCTCCAAAGCAGCTGATCTTTAGAGACCCTCGGTCCCACGCCTCCCGGCTCCGCCAAGCCTGCCTTCTTGGCTGCAGACAGAGGGTTTCACTCCAGCGCGCAGCCCGCGAGCCCCGCCCCCAACTTTCTCCCCGGAGGATTTATGTTAGAGGTGGCGTGGCGGGCGAGTCGACTCTGGCACCCAGCAGCACTCCAGGCACAACTGAGCCGGGCAAAAGCGCAAACCCAGTCCTGGGACTCGGTCTACTCGCGGGGCGGCGCGCGCTTGCTCCAGCGCGTACACTCGAGCGAGTGCGGAGATGAATTCTGATTTCCGCGTTTCCACTGCTATCACGATCAGGGCACTGAGCCGGCACCCAGGAAAGACATATCAGGGACAGAAAAAGACAACAGGCGAGCAGGAGATGTCACGCCAAAAAAAGAGGGGGTGGAAGGGCGGAGGAGATATGTGTGCTGGAGAAGCACACGGGTTGTCTGTGGGTCCTGCGGAGTTAGAACTTCCTTCTTTCCTCTCCCCTCCCTTTCGTTCTTCTGGCTTTCCTCTCCCCTCCCTTTCGTTCTTCTGGCCAGCCTCCCGCCTCAACCCCCCCCCC
>NW_007780429.1:0-330 GCF_000696425.1 Galeopterus variegatus
AATACACAGTTGTGTCTAACTTTATTATCCAATCTAACAATCTCTGCCTTTTAACTGGAGCATTTATATAATTTATAAATAATGTAGTTATCAATATGGATGGATTTAAATCTACTACCACCTTCCTGTTTGTTTTCGGTTTGCCCAGTCCATTCTTTGTTCCTCTTTTTCTCTTTTCGTGACATCTCTTGGATTAATTCAGCATTTTCTGTTATTCCATTTTATCTCTAACGTTTACTTATTAGTGCTACTTCTTTTTCACTTGTTTGTTTTATTATTGTGTAGCTATTGCTCTAAATTTTACAATATAGAACTTTAATCCTTAGTGCT
>NW_007780429.1:2584-3089 GCF_000696425.1 Galeopterus variegatus
GTTTAGTTCTTCTTGATTGTTTGGTCATTTTGATTTATTTAAATTGAATTGAACAAAAACCTATTGAGTGAGATACTGTGCCAAGAATGATAGGGATGCAGAGATAAATGCTACATGGTCCCTGCCTTTGGGGCATTTATATTTTATGTAGGTATAAACAAGGTTACAAACTAATAACTGCACTAAAGGAACAGTAGAATACATCTTATAAAAGAAGAAAAAATAAATAAGGGGGTTAAGAAATAATTGGAAAAATTTAGTTGAGTCTTCGGGAATGTCTGCACAGGTCAAAATGTTAGGTGACATTAAGTGAGCTGACTCCTAATGTGCCCCCTACTGCATTATCAGGCACATTCTATTAAATAATGTGCATATTTAAATTAATGCAGGAACAAAATAAAACGAATAGCAGAGCCTTACAAAATAATAAGTTTTGTCATAATAATAATATATTTTCACTTCAAACATTGGCCTAATAATAGAATCTATATCTATATCTATATCT
>NW_007780430.1:0-3089 GCF_000696425.1 Galeopterus variegatus
TGAAAAAGTTCACTATGGGGCCGGCCCCATGGCGCACTCGAGAGAGTGCGGCACTGGGAGCGCAGCGGCGCTCCCGCCACGGGTTCGAGTCCTATATGGGGATAGCCGGTGCGCTCACTGGCTGAGCGTGGTGAGGGCGACACCGAGCCAAGGGTTGAGATCCCCTTACCGGTCACAAAAAAAAAAGAAAAGAAAAAGTTCACTATGTATCTTTACCGTAAGATTTCTCTGCGTGTTTAATATCTGAATGAGCATGTGCCTCTCTTTAAGGATAAAAAGTACAGATATAAACTAGTGCCTAAGCCTGAATACCTATTAGCTAGTGGAGCTGGTGTTTCACAGAACACTATTCTATTGTTGTTATTATTACTATTTCACTTTTTCCAGGAACATAGTGATATTATTAGAACTGAATGAGATTTTTACCAAAACAAATTGAGCCTTGAAAATAAAGTGTCCTTCTTGAGAGCAAACAATTTTGGTTGGATTTTTATATTATCCAGGCTTTTTTTTTTTTTTTTCCCAGTATAACACATTTTATGACTTCTTGCTTTCAGTCTGTTTTTCCAATAGATTAAATTTCAAATCTCTATGTAAAACCATGTTTAGAATAATCTGTGACTGGTTATTAAACAGTTGCTTATCTCTGGGAACTCATCATACCTGGTAAAATCCATGAGCGTAAGCATGAGCTTTATCTACTGCAAAAGGTAAGCCAAGGAAGTAGATTTGGAATTTGGTGGTGAGCAGAACAAGGGCCTCTATGTGCTGTCAGCCAGGCCCAGGGCACCTGCTCCCTGGAACAGCTCTGAAGATATGGTCACACAAGTTCTATTAATCGGCACCTGCGGAGCGAGCACTTGTGTTTAACTGAGTTCAGGGTCAGCAAACTGGATTCAGTATGTTCAATCTAAAAATACAAGCCATTGTTAACAGGCAGTTCATTGTTAATAAACAGGAGAACAATTGTCTGGGAGCCTTCGGAAACGAGGTTTTCAGGTTTTTGGTCTACTTAAACAAAACTTTAGAAATTAAACTTTAAGAGGACAATTGGGAGCCATTATTTACCATATTACATTCGAACACGAAATTTGCAATTTAATGAGCAATGGACGGTTGTATGCATTTTGTGAAAGCAAGAAATGATTCCAAATTAAAGGCTATACATTAATTTATTTCATCTTTACCATTTATTTTTGTAAACTGCTAAAGCTATGCTTTATTTATTGCAGCTCATCCATATATAATTCTCTGCAGTTTAGAAAACTGCATCTAACATTTTCACCCCAACTTTATAAATTGCATTGATTTATTTCTGTCTCTTAAGCCATTTATTACAACAACAAAACATCCTCCTATTCTGGTGATCCAGGAACAAAGTCTACCCGCTTACTGTGCAGGGAGCATTGACAGATGGCCAAATGGGGAGATAGCTTTGATTTTAATGTGTCTTAAGAGAGTAAATGAAGCAAAGGCAATCTTCATCTCATGTGAAAAGTTGGATTTTTGTGTGGCTTGTCGGCAGTACTGAGGTGCAATTCACACAGCACTTCATTGATTTTCCATTCAACCATGACCATTCGGATGGCAGAAAGCAGGGTCAAAGAATTTTTAAAGTTTGGGTATTTTTTCCTGTTTGTCTAGACGAGTACAAATGGAATTGACCATACTTACTTCAGTGGTAGTCAGTGGTTTGCTGGTACAAAGTCTTTATGGGTTTCACAGGTTATGAATTTTTAATTTTACATAAAATGAAGTGGTTTTGTTGAGAGAATCATTAACATCATAAAGACGGTAGGAATAAAAATTCTTCACGTCTCTCCACCTGTGATGTTAGCATATATCATGAATGACAAAGCACTCCGCATTACTTGCTTTAAGCTCTGAAAGGGGACAGACTTCAACAGCAGGACATGAAATAATGTCTGTAACAGAGCAATAAAGTCTTGTTGCTGTAGGATGGCATGGTATTCCGTACTGGGCCTCAAATTCCAATTTAACTTTAAGAACAAAATACCATTTAAATATAAAGATTAACTCTTCATCCTCTCCGAGAGTGTGAAAGATTGAGAAAGCACTTGGAGAGGAAAGATGTAACAGCTAAACTCTACAGGGATTTAACCACTAGGTAACATTTAAACAAGTGGAATCCTGACATTACCAACCCTATGTATTACAAATTTGGGTGGAATTGTACTTCTGATGCTGTACAAATATTAGCCACAGATAAATGATACAAGCCATGAGACCACTGGTCTTTTATTATAGGGCAGTCCTTGAATATATACAGATATAAATTTCTCTTGTCCAGTAGTTTAGTTCGTGTATTTGTGTTTATGTCTCATCTTTCAGTGTGGTAAAATTAAACAAGAACAGTCTCTAGAGTCTAAAAGATCCAAATTCAAGTCCTCCCTTTGTCTTCCTTTAGCTTTGTAAAATTTTAGCTTCGTAAAATTCAGCCTATGTTTCTGCATCTGTGTAATGAAACAATAATATTTTCCAAGACACCGATTAGATTATCTTTGTGAAGTGACGGGTAGTATCTGCAATTCAACACATTTTAGTTCACTTTGCACAAGCAGCTAATGTGATACAGGAAGCTTTCTATTCAAAGACCATTTGTTAGGAGCATGAAACACACACTCATGCACTCATGAGATTCAGAGGAGAACAGTCACTCCATGCAACGCAATGCTCTAAGCACCATATGCATCAGCACACCCCAGAGCAAAATAACTATCAAGTTCACTACCAGGACATACTGTTAAAGAATAAAGACAACTTCTCAGGAACCCAATATTCTATGGTGTCACATCTGACTGACAGAATAATGACATGGGGACACCCTCCCAGCCCATGCTTCATCTGCCAGCCTCAGCATTTCCAGGCCTTTCTGAGCTCATTGCTGCAGGTGTGCTGCTGCGTGGTGGGAAGCAGGACGTGGAAGCTCCAATGTGCCATGCATGGTAGGCGGAGTAAGTGAACACTGAGTGCCCATAAATGGAGATGGAAACATTGACAAGATAATTGCGAATATTTAGAAAATGAAAAAAAACATTTCAGCCAGCCTAAAGGAAAGAAAGCCTTGG
>NW_007780431.1:0-906 GCF_000696425.1 Galeopterus variegatus
AGCAGCAAAAGGCACCTAGCAAATAAACAAGTGTAAGGTAGAGTAAGTCTGACGGTGATGAGAACATTAGAGAACAACCAGGCATGGAAAGCACGTGAGGCAGCAGGGAGGCCTCCTGGAGAAGGTGATGCATGGGTGGAGACCTGAAAGAGGCCAGGGACACCTTCAGGGAGAGCATCTGGGAGAAGGCAAACGCAAAGGCCCCCAGGCAAAGCATGTTTGGTGTTCAGGGGGAGGTCTGGAGCACAAATCTGAGAGGCATCTGCTCACAGGCGCACTTAAGTGTCATCAGAGAAGCGTCTCCAAGGATGGAGGCCCGCAGCTCTGCCGCACTGAGAGGGTGACAGGACAAGAAGCCACAGGCAAGAGAGACTCAGCTGAGCAGCCAGCGAAGGTGGGGGAAAGTCAGAAGCTTATGGAGTCCTCAAAATCAGGTGAAGAAAGTGTTTTTCCAAGAAGGAAAAAATAACCCAGGCAGACAGGTTGAGTGATTGAATTTCACGGCCTGTGAGTTACCTGCTGAGCTCAACGAGCAAGTGCAGAGGGGCCAGGCTCCCTGGGAGTGGTCTCTAGAGAGAGTGGGGAAGAGGAACAGAGAAATGGGAGTAGAGTTGCAGGGGGTCAGGAGAGACTTTTGCGAAGATGAGAGAAATGTCCAACATTTCATGTGCCCACGGAAACGATGCAGTTGGGAGAAAAAAGCTGCCAATGCAGGAGAGAATTGAGGCACGGACAGAGCAGGACTGGGCAAGAGAGGACGCAGGCACCAGCGGAGCACAGGAGACCGTGCAGGGCATCGGCTGCGAGGACACCCACAGGCCCAGGCAGAGGGAATGTTCTTTTGGCAACCCTCCTCCCCCACCACTGCCAGGGAAGTAGGAGGAATAAACGTGGGATGGGAGAAGG
>NW_007780431.1:1569-1783 GCF_000696425.1 Galeopterus variegatus
AAGCAACATCATCTTTAGTATGCTGTTTTTCAGTCCATAAAAATGGGATGTCTCTCAATTTCTGCAGGTCTTCTTTGATTTCTTTCATCGGCATTTTGTAATATTCAGCATACAGATCCTGTACATGTTTACTTATGTTTATACTTAAGTAGTTATTTTGGAGCAACTGTAAATGGTATTGTGTTTTTACTTTTAGTTTTAAATTTGGTTTCCA
>NW_007780431.1:2697-3089 GCF_000696425.1 Galeopterus variegatus
CCACATGTTCCAGTATGATTGATTTTTGTGTGTTAATCTTCTATCCTGTGACCTTGCTGAACTAACTTATTGGTTCTAGGAAGTCTCTTTTAGTTTATGGAATATTGTCTGTAGACAATCAAATCATCTGCAAATAGAGACAGCTTAATTTCTTCCTTTGTAATCTGTATGCCTTTTATTTCTTTTTCTTGCCTTATTGCAGTGGCTTCACTTTCCCAGAGTATGCTGAATGAGAGTGATGAAAGTGGACATCCTTGTTCCTGACCATAGAAAGAAAGCATTCACTCTTTCATCATTAAGTATGGTGTTAGCAGTAGGTTTTTGTAGATGGTGGTTATCAAATTGAGTAAGTTCTCTTTTCCTAGTTTGCTGAGAGCTGTAATCATAAATTG
>NW_007780432.1:0-654 GCF_000696425.1 Galeopterus variegatus
CAGGAAAAATTAAAAATACTCAAAGAAATTGGTTAAATAAACTGTGGTGCACTTTACATGATAGAAGGACAACAAAAATATTACCAAAGAGTTCTTCTCTAGACGAAGTGATATTATAGGAGATTTTTTCTTCTTGCTCTCTCTTTATCTTTCTATCTGTCTCTCTATTTATACGCATGCATGTTTGTAAACATTTTATACAATCTTATTTATAAAAAACATTTTAAGAATTTATAGTTATGTTTGTTTTGTTTTTATTGTTATGTTGCTCTTTATTTCCCATTGAAATGTAGATACAATTTGCTGTAGCCATTATGTCTCTTTACAAATGTTTTGTCTTGTATCTTCTCCAGGTACGTAATAGGTTTGTTCTTTCCNTGATGAATATTCTGGAGTTTGCTGCATTGAATCATTTATTTTTTCCTCATAATGATTACATAAATCTCCTCTCTGCAGGGCTAAAGATTTATAATCTTGTATTACAAGAGTTTTATGTCTCCAATATGTGGCTGAATATATGGCACATTCTACTAATTCAGTTTGTCATGTAGCTTCCTCTTTGCCTTCCTTTTACATCTCTGCAAAGTTCCAGCATTGATCCCCATGTTTCAGGTGTCAGTCAATATGAAAACAACCCTGGGAGAATATACCTTT
>NW_007780432.1:2775-3089 GCF_000696425.1 Galeopterus variegatus
CAGCTCACTGTTCACCATTCCCAGGGTGTGGTCTTGATGTTCACAATCCAATATGATTGCTGAAACTAGCTCTGTTCATCACATTGAAGTTCCAGGCAGCGAAACAGAGAAAGGGCATAGATGAGCACACTCAGTCCTTCTTAAGAACATGCCTCGGAAGAATCATACATTTATACTTCCATATCACTGACCATGGGATGCTGTATACTATGGTCTTTGGGGTGAGCTGAAATGTACTTAGTTAATGTTCTACCTTGAAGAATAAGAAGAGAATAAAAATTTGCAGAGAATATTCTCTACCATAATTCTTACTC
>NW_007780433.1:0-1392 GCF_000696425.1 Galeopterus variegatus
TCTCATCACCTGGATCCCTTACAGCCAGAGAGCAAAAGAGATTTCAATCCAGTCACTAACGTGTAATGGTTTAACTCGCTGCAAGTGCTGTTCTATGTCTTTCTGCTGTCTTTTTAATCAACCACATAATCACCTAAATCAAGCAGTGGAGATTGCCTGGCTCCTTAGTTCCTGGGCTTCTGCCCTTTGAACTTGCATCATTCTGATTAAGGGAAAAATGAAAACAGGCAAGAAGATTCCAAATTGGGATTGCTGAAGGTGTAATCTGGAGTGTCAGCCCCAACTCTGTCCCCAGCATTTCAGGTGAACATGGACTGGCTGGTTTCTCCAGAACTTCCCTGGTCTGGTGTCCACTTGAGAACTTTGGTCTCCAGAACTAAAACCTCAATAATTATAAAAACTTACTGGAAATGTTTTTAATATTTTTGAAGCTGAAAGTATGCCCATATATTTTAAACAACCCCAATGGGATCAAAATGGGAAATGGCAGGACTGGATGAGAGGCAGCCTAGTACTGAAGGCCCAGGTGGGAGTGTGCCAATGTGAAATTATTGGATGGGATTTCTGAGCAAGAATCAAATATTTTAGGCCTCCAGCATTTGTGAAAATTATTTTAGCAGAGAGTAGTGGTGACATTAAGACAATGATTTGTTCTCTCAAAGTCCAAATTAAGAAATTGTGTGGCTCAATTTTTACCTTCTGATTAAGAATTTAACCTTTTCTTTAAAACGTTTTACCTGAACTATGGGAGCCCAGAAGACAGAGCTCTGTATCTTCAAATGGCAGGGAGTCTTGAAGACCTCCAAAATTGTTTAGTAATTGATTAGTGATATCCAGCCTCAAATGACTTCCACATATATAAATTGTAAGCCAGAAGGAGACACTAAGGAGAATGAAGGGTTTGTTTGGGGAGTACCACAAATAATTATAAGTTATGGGAACAGAGAAGAAAATAAGACATGTTGATTAGAAACATCAGGATGAATTGGCATCAGTTTTGCTGTACAATAGAAAATTTGTTTCAATTTTTCCTCCAACAGATGCATAGCATGGTGAGTGAGGAACTGAATTTTATTCCAGGTTCAAATTTAAGTTTGGAAATGAAATTTGGGAAGGTATGCCTCATTTCACAGAAACTAAATAACTTTCTGAATACTCTTACATAAGGCATCCAACAGAGATGGATCTGACTTGATTATCCAGCATCTGTAGGCTTGGAAAACATTTTTCCTGGATTTGGGTTTTAGTGTACATTTAGCCCTCTTTTGCTCATTTACTGTCACATCGTAATATTTTTCCCTGTGGATCCTTGCATGTCCCATTACAGTCTAGTTCTAACTGCTCGTCTCTTTTTTAAAAAAGCATTTTCAATAAAGCCCTTGAGAAAAAAAA
>NW_007780433.1:2436-3089 GCF_000696425.1 Galeopterus variegatus
AAAAAAAATTGCTTTTTACATGGCTACAGAATATTAAAGAACACATTCTGCTCAGTTAAGTGGAAGCTGTTAATTTCCCTTCAGGTCCTTAGTAATTGGACCAAATATAAAAGTCACATGAATATTTTATTTCTCCTTTTAAATGAAGTGTTGGTTAGCATCATCAGTTTTCTGCCACCTTCCTAAAGTGTGATTTGACTACTTGTGGAGCTAACATTTTTCTTACAGGTACAGGCCCATATTATCTCATGACTAGGTTGACCTGTCCCTCGGCCAGCCAGGGGTGCAGGTGCAGTGGGGCCCTTGCTGCAACTGGCAGATGGACATGGCCTCTGGGCTCAGTCACAGCAGTTTCCCCAGGCCTCCTACAAGAAGCCTGTGTCCCAGAGGGTCTATCCCCACCCTGGGTTCCACCGGCCCTCCCCTGGAGCCCTACCATTTAAAGTCCACACACCTCACCCCATTGTCCTTCCTCTGCTCTGACCCTCAACTCAGGAGCATCTTAAACGTTACCATGTCCCTGCTCCCAAGCCTCACTGGAAGCCTGCTCATGGCATCTGTTTGCAAGACCATGTTCTGGAAGTTCTGTAGGGCAGATGATCAGCTTGAGAGCTCCCAGCCTACTGCCTATGGCAGTGACTCCTGCCTTCGGA
>NW_007780434.1:0-604 GCF_000696425.1 Galeopterus variegatus
CCAGAAATAAGCAATGAACAAGACAGATGAGCTTTCTGCCTTCAACATGGTTTGAGTCCAGTTGGAGGAAACAGAAGACTGACAGTTAAATAAGGTTACTTCAGGTTATAATAAGTGTTACGAAGAAAAATAAAGGAATTACACAGGAAGAGGAGCTAGAGAGAGGCTGGGATACTTGAAAGTCCCTTTAATTTGAATGTTCAGAAGAGGCCTCCCGAATTTGGGGGAATGGAGCTAAGACTTTAATGTGATGGAGCAGCCACAGCACAGGAAGATCTGAAGGGAGAGGGAGTGCTACATGAGACAGACTTAAGGTAGGATCTTAAGGATCCGCATGTCCAAAGGAGGCCACGTGGCTGGAGCATCATGAACAAGGTGGAGAGCAGAGCTAGTTAAGTCTGGGGAAGTCAGCAGAAGCTACATCGTGTAGGTCTGCAGGCCATGGTTAAGAGTTAAGGTTTTATTCTAAATGCAATAAGAGGCTTTTGAGCAATGTGGCCACAAAAACCACATTCTACTTTCTTCACTACAACTCAAAAGTCCGTTCTCTTTAGTTTGACAGTTAGCTACATTAGGGATATCAAATCCTCATCTTTGGCCAGTA
>NW_007780434.1:2726-3089 GCF_000696425.1 Galeopterus variegatus
TCCAGAACTGATAGCTTCTCATGGAAGGTTCATTACTTTGTTACTTCTGGCAGGCATGTGTGTTTTTCTTTGGTTTGCCAGGCTAGTGGGGTTTCCAGCTTCATGGGTAATGGCAACCCTGCTGAGTTCCTTCTCTGAGGCCTGTCAAAGCCTTGTCTGACACAGGTAAACTGGACATGACTATACAAACACACCAGCGCTTTCAGTGTCACCTCGAAATGGTCACACCCTGCCAGAAAGTCTCCCTAACATGTCAGTGGCTGGTTAAAGCTTTCTGGGCCCAGCATAGTGCTTTGCCACAAGATAAGATTTCTGCAAGCAGAACTTTGTCTTCAAGGTTTACATTTTGTTTAAAGCTTAAGC
>NW_007780435.1:0-850 GCF_000696425.1 Galeopterus variegatus
TTTTTCCTTGCCTTGTAGATGGTGATTCCTCCCTGTGTCTTTCCACATTGTCTTCCTTCTACGGGTGTCTCTGTGTCCAAATTTCCCCCTTTTCTAAGGCTGTCAGTCTTATTCTATTAGGACCCACTTTACTGACCTCATTTTAACCTGATTACCTCTGTAAAGATCCTACCTCTAAATAGGGTCACATTCTGAAGTACTTGGGGTTAGGACTTCAACATACAAATTTTGGGGAGACACAAATTAACCCATAGCACTCTTGCACTGGCCTCCCAAAATTCATGTCCTCCTCACAGGCAAAATTTCACTTCGTCCCAACATCTCCCAAAGTCTGAACCCCATTCCAGCATCATCTCTAAGTTCAAAATATCATTCGAATATTATCTAAATCAATTATGGATTAGACTCAGAATATGATTCATCCTGGGACAAAATTCCTCTCCAGCTGTGAACCTGTGAAACTAGACAATGAGCCATCTGCTTCCAAAATACAATGGCGAGTCACGCATAGGATAGATATTTTTATTCTGAAACAGTGAAATTGGAAGGAAAAAAGAGGTCATGGGTTCCAAGCAAGTTCTATGCCTGGTAGAGCAAATTCCATTAGGGTTTAAGACTTGAGAATAATCCTCTTTGGCTGGATATTCTGTTTGCTCCATCCTCAGGTCCACCGGATTGGTGGCTCTGCCCCCTCAGCCTTGGGTGTGCGTGTGACAATATTCTGAACTAGTTATAGACTATAAGGAATGATAATATGGTAAGGAAAACTTTTGCCAGGCAAGTTAAAACGAGAAAAAATATATAATTTGAATTCTATGTGATTAATAAGGGGCTGATTTGTTTATCTTTA
>NW_007780435.1:2435-3089 GCF_000696425.1 Galeopterus variegatus
GAGGAAGAAACATGTTGGACTTGGGGAAGGCAGCGTCCCTTAGATCAGCAGTTAGGGTTTCCTGGAGTCACAGCAGGTAGCACCACCTTTCATTATTCCCTGCTCTCTTAAAGGATTAGTAAGTGTATGTTGGAATCAGTTCCAAAATTTGGCTTAGGAAGGAATCTCATTTTTGAGTCATTAAAGCCAAGTGGCATTATGATTTTGGAGGGTTGGCAAGATTAACAGGTATAATCAGACTGTGTTTGGGGACTCTGAAGGGTATATAAATTGGACTACTAATAGGTCTAGATAGGTGACATGTATTAATTATGCTATAGGGTGTAAGAAAATAAAGAAGGGAGACTATATCTTGGTCTCTAATGGGTAACCAAAAAGTGCATATTTTACACTCAAGCATGGTTTTCATATATGAAGGACGCAATGTTGTTTCATAAAGTGTCTTTTGCCTGAAAAGATATAAGATTTTTTGGAAGACAGTCCATCTTTAGGCATTAGAGGAATGTTTAGCATGCCAGGCTATATAGTATAGCACAGGCTGGAAAGAAAGGACCACTGTACGTATTCAGTTTCATTTTAAATAGGGATTGTAAGAAATAACCATTGGTATAGAGTTGTGTGTATTGACCCCATAGTAGGGGTGGTAAAGACATC
>NW_007780436.1:0-389 GCF_000696425.1 Galeopterus variegatus
CAGTACGGGTGTGACACTGAGGTTTGCGATCCCGTTACTGGTCACGAAAAAAGACAAAAAGGAAAAAAAAATGAAATTTACTGCTTACAGTTTCAGAGGCTGTGAAGTTCAAAGTCCAGGGAACACATCAGATGATGGTTTTCTTTGGTGGTGGCATTACAGCAATGCAGGGGTCTCACGTGGCAGAGTATGGTGGAGCAGAGAGAGAGTTCCTCATGCAATCTCCTTTTAAAACCCTCAGAAACATACCCCTGACCACCATTATTAATCCATTAACTATGGCATGGTCCTGCAATCTAATCACCTCTTCAAGGCCTCACCTTTCAAATACCATAATAGGATTTCCCACCCTCAACAGTTACAGTGGGGGGTTAAGCTTCAATGATGTT
>NW_007780436.1:2067-3089 GCF_000696425.1 Galeopterus variegatus
TAATCCATCCATGAAGGCACAATCCTCATGATCCAATTACCCCTCAAAGCCCCACCTTTCAAATACCATGATTGGATTTCCAACCCTCTTAACACTGTTACAATGGAGATCAAGTTTCTAATACATAAACTTTTGAGGAACACATTTGAGCCACGGTACAAAGGTACTTCAAAAAGTTCATGAAAAGATTCATACCATTTAACCCTATTCTTCCATGATTTTTTTTAAGTACCCTCCTATGTAGTGGTACTTGCTTAATTGGAAGTGAGAGGAGGGAAGAAATGAGCCTAATATACCACAGAGATTTTGTTGTTTGTACTTTATTTTTTTCCCCTCCAATGAGGGCTTATAAATTACTTTATTTAAAAAAAAAAAAGAAAAGCAGCCCTAAGAAACTTAGCGCTAAAAGAAAGGAAGAAAATGGAGTACATAGAGTACATAATAATTGTGGAAATGATAAAGATGAGCACATTTTACGAGATGCAAAATACATATAATTGCTTTTTAAAAATCATATTTGGAATATTGCCTAAGAGGGAAGAGAAATGAGAATGATAAATGGCAATAAAGAATAAATAAACAAATAAAATGCAAAGGTCCTTTGGAAGATCAATATTAGTGCTCTAGGAACTAGAGAAGTGTGACAACTCAATCCTGAGCACCTGAGCTTTAAAATAAATACATAAATAACAATTCTTTTTAAAACTTGATCAAATAAAACTATGCTTCCTTTACTGGAATGAACTGTTAATCAAGTAATATGCATTCATCTCTTTTTTAGAAGGAGCTAGAAAGACATTGCTATTGTTATTAATAATTAAATTGAGACTGGTTGCTTTACCCATGATGGCATATCACTATTAGTTGTTAGTTGAAACAAACCTACCACTGGGACTGCCTATGAGAAATGCAATTAAGAACCATCAGAGCCATCAAGATACCAAGTGTGTATGGAATATAAATAGACTATAAAGGTTTACAAGGAAATGTTTCATAGAGGGAGTCTAGTGACACAAAAACTA
>NW_007780437.1:0-570 GCF_000696425.1 Galeopterus variegatus
CACAGGCACACAGGCCCCAAGCCACCTGCTCTGGAACAGGCAGGTGCTGCTGCTGGACGCCAAGCCTAGGCCAGTCCCCTTGGTCCAAAGTGGCCTGAGCCACTGGCCCACAGGCCCTGGGGCGGCTGTGCCAAACTGGCAGTCCAGGGAGGATCCTAGCCAGACACTAGGGTCGAAGGAGTGGACTGTGAAATCACCTGCCACAATGACTAAACACCAGAGGAAAGATACCAGAAATATGAAAAAATCAAGCAAGTATAATACCACCAAAGGAAAATAATAACTCTCAAGCTCTAGATCCTATAGAACAGGAAGTCCTTGAAATGACTGACATGGAATTTCGAGCCACAGTTCTAAGGAAACTAAATGAGATTCAAGAAAACTCAGACAGTACAATGAAATGAGAAAAAACATAAAGGACCTGAAAGAAGAAACGTACAAAAAAATCAGTGTCCCGAAAAAGAATGTAGCAGAGTTTGAGAAGCTGTAGAATTCATTCAGTGAAACACAAAACAAAACAAAGAGTTTAACCAGCAGGCTAGAACAAGCAGAAGAGAGAATTTCTGACCT
>NW_007780437.1:2594-3089 GCF_000696425.1 Galeopterus variegatus
ATTTATTGAAACTAATGAAAATAATGATACATCATACCAAAACCTCTGGGATACTGCAAATCAGTACTAAAGGGGAAATTTACTGCATTAAATGTTTACTTCAGAAGAATGGAAAGATAGCAAGTAAACAACCTATCACTTCACCTTAAAGGACTAGAAAAACAAGAAAAATCCAAATTCAAAGTGAGCAGATGGAAAGAAATAATGAAGATCAGAGCAGAACTTAATGAAATAGAAACCCAAAAAACAATACAAAAGATCAATGAAACAAAAAGTTGGGTTTTTGTAAACATAAATAAAGCTGACAAACCATTAACAAGGCTGACTAAAAAAAAAGAAGAGAGAAGACCTAAATAAAAAAAAAAAAAATTAGAAATGAAACAGGTGATATTACAACTGATACCTCAGAAGTACAATTAATCTTTAGAGACTAGTATAAACAACTCTATGCCAACATATTTGTGTTTTTTTTTACTTTTATTTATTTTTATTTTT
>NW_007780438.1:0-761 GCF_000696425.1 Galeopterus variegatus
ACAACAGCTTTGTAGTATAATTTGAAGTCAGGCAGAGTTATGCCTCCAGCTTTGGTTTTTTTTTTGCTCAGGATTGCTTTGGCTATTTTGGGTCTTTTGTTTTCCCATATGAAAGGTAAGATTGTTTTTTCCATTTCTGTGAAGAATGTCATTGGTATTTCGATGGGGATTGCATTGAATCTGTAGATTGCTTTGAGTAGTATAGACATTTTCACAATATTAATTCTTCCAATACAAGAGCATCTAATATCTTTCCATCTTTTTGTGTCTTCTTTTTTTTTTTTCTTTTTTTCTGACCTGTAATGGGGTCATAACCCTTGGTGCAGTGTTGTACTCACCACACTCAGCCAGTGAGTGCACTGGCCATCCTTATATAGGATCTGAACTCATGGCCTTGGCACTACCAGTGCCACACTCTCCTGAGTGAGCCACGGGGCCGGCCCTTTTTGTGTCTTCTTTAATTTCTTTCAGAAGTGGTTTGTAATTCTCATTGTAGAGGTCTTTCACCTCCTTGGTTAAATTGATCTGTAGGTTTCATATTTTTTTGGTGGCAATTGTAAAAGGGCTTACTTTCTTTATTTCTCCTTCTATTAATTCATTACTTGAGTATATAAATGCTACTGATTTCTGGGCATTTATTTTGTATCCTGTAACATTACCGAAGTTACTAACCAGCTCTAGGAGTTTTTTGATACAGTCTTTAGGTTTTTCTATATATGGTATCATGTCATCTGCAAATAGGGAAAGTTTGAGTTCATCTT
>NW_007780438.1:2668-3088 GCF_000696425.1 Galeopterus variegatus
TTTATTTCCAGTTTTAGTCCACTGTGGTCTGAAAAGATGGTTGGAATGCTTTCAATTTTTTAAAATTAGCTGAGACTAGATTTGTGACCTAATATGTGGTCTATCCTAGAGAATGTACCATGAGCTGATGAGAAGAAAATGTATTCTTTAGCTATTGGGTGAAATGTTCTGTATATCTCTGCCAAGTCCAGTTGGTCTAGGGTGTAGATTAAGTCCTCTGTCTCTTTGTTGACTTTTTGCCTGGAAGTCCTGTCCTATAATGAGGGAGGCATGTTCAGATCACCCACTATTAATGTATTAGGACATATCTCCTTCTTTAGGTCTAGGAGTGTTTGCTTGATATATCTGGGTGCTCCAGTATTGGGGGCATACATGTTTATGATTGTTATGTCTTCTAGCTGGATAGTTCCCTTTATCATT
>NW_007780439.1:0-1125 GCF_000696425.1 Galeopterus variegatus
GAGTAAAAGAGGAAAATGAATGTGGGTCTCTGATGACTTAATTTAAGCCTAACGTAGCTAGAAAGACCCCTGGTCGTCTTTTTGTGTGACATAATTAGGAATTACTTTTTTTTTAAGCCATTGTAGTAAGGTTTTCCATTGCTCTTAAATAAACACAATCCTAACCCATATATTATGGTGGCGAGGTTAATACAGGGCAGATTGGGTTATCTAAACTAAGAGCATGCCACCCAGAATCATATACATATAATATTCCCTTCCAGGATGTATCCAGGCTGTTCCAACGGGTGTTCTGATATATAATGAATCCACAGCCCCATTCCTGCCCTAAGCAAATGGCTAGTTATCATTTGCCCTATTGCAGTATAGTTTGATATAATGAAATAGCTACCAGCAAGCAAAAAATGTCACCTTCTACTAAACAATGTTTAAATATGTGCTTTCTGATACTCCAAGTCAGAATATCTGTGCAACCCCCGAGCACCTAATGATATAATGATCTCCCCACTGATGTAGTATTGAAGGTCTTGGTGATCAGGCAGGAAGTCTGGATTCCAATCATAATGTAGGAAAAGCTGGATATTATAAAATACTTTTGTGAGAATCTAGAACAATGGGTAGTATCTAATAATAAAAATGGAGTTTTACACTAGCACTTTTAAGGACATGGTAGGACACTTTCAACCTTCACACACTACCTTATTTATTCAAACATGTTTTGTCTTCCATCATAGAAACTGAGTTTGGGAATATAAGGAATTTTAGGGGTCATCTATTTTGAGATGTTGAATAAACACTACAGTGCCTTTTTTCATTAGTGGCAGATCAGAGACATGTACTCAAATCAAATAATTAAGTTTCTTTTAATCTCTGTAAATTAAAAATTGGGGGGATATATACATGTGAAAAATATTTTAGTAGAAACTCATAATCAGACTGTTCCATTAAAAAATTATTTATTCCAATATTTGTTAATAATTCTCTATGATAAGGTTGCTAAAAAGTGCTTGGAGATAGAAATGTTTAATCTTTAACTGAATAGAGATACAGAACAGTTCACATACAAGTACTTGCTATATAACAAAAGTGATGAAGAAAAAAATGGGAAAGGACATGAATAGATGG
>NW_007780439.1:2463-3088 GCF_000696425.1 Galeopterus variegatus
GAGGGATAAAACAAAGGAATTTTTTAACTACATAAAACAGTATAGGGACCATGCATAACGAGATGATGTTATCACGCCATGAAGAAAGAAGTAGGCTTAGTTCAAATTTCTGCATCTGGTGTCTCCTCACAAAGAACAAACATTAGAAAAAATAATAATTTAATGATAGACCACTATAATTTAGATCACAATGTTTATCACAGAAAACCGAGAATAAAAATCTATAGTGCCAAGAATAAAGCAGGAAAACAAATCGCAGCATAAACTACACATGCAGCCAGAGTAAAAGACAGAGGAGTGCATCTAATGATGCAAAAATTCACTTTTCAAGGCCATGTGAAGCTTGGAGAAGAAAGCAGACTGCAACAAGTCCTAATGGCCTGTGTGGTATGAAAAGGAATGAAGGGTGATGAGCACAGGCTTTGTGAGGTCCCTGTTTGCTGATTCAGATTCTGACTTTTCCTGTTTATCTGGTCTAAGGAAGATTATTTTAATCAATTCCAACCCTCACTGTCTTCATCTTATAAATGGTAATAATACCACTTATATTGCAAATGTGTTGACAGTGTTTAAAACAATGTATTATATATATATTATATACACATATTTATATTTTATATATATA
>NW_007780440.1:0-517 GCF_000696425.1 Galeopterus variegatus
AGTATGTTCCATTGTGCTACTTTCATTTAAATGCTTGAAAGAATAGCTTTGATCGTTTTTCATAACATAAACCTCAAGTATTAGTGCTGATAACCAAATAGCTTTTGGAAGATTTGGGATTACACTGTTTAAAGGTGACCCCAAAAGACTGGCCTAAAGTTGGAGGATATATAATGTGGCAGAAGCTCCTATCTCTTCAACGGTCCCACAGATCTCACAAGGAGTATTTCTAAAATGTTACCAAAGAGCTCTAAAGTTCTGAGAAACAACATATGTATGTATGTATATAACACCAACTGAGCACGTAAGTCTTACACATGTGACTTAGGCACAGTCACTGAATCCCGGTGAATGCTAATTACCCATGAGAGACTGTATATTTTTATCTAATAATTAGCCTCTTTCAAAAGTGATTTAAAAGTATCACAATAAAAAGACATATATAAAGCAAGAATATGAAAATGGAAATAGATTTTTTTAAAACCATGACAGGATAAACAAATTTAAAAACAAACAA
>NW_007780440.1:2437-3088 GCF_000696425.1 Galeopterus variegatus
GTTTAATGTTATAATGGTCTAAAATTACCTTTTAGCAGAAAACACTTCCTCAATCTAGCAGTAGGAAAAAAACACTTCAGAGTTCTATGTGAAAATCTAAATGGAAAGCAGTCTTAATTTCAACAACAAGCACCCTTTTCATTCCATTTCCATTCTTCCTTTTCCTCACAGTGTTTGAGTGACAACTAAAGTTTATAAATATCATAAACTAGTGCTCGAAGTAATCAGTCTATTTTGTTTCTGAGTAATAAAAGACATATTACCTTTATAACATAAAATTGTTCATCCGTCTCTATTTTTCCAAATGCTCTAAATGCATTTCAGTATCAGCAACAAGTTTCAGATCTTATTTACTGTGGCTATATAGATATTCATAAAATTACAACTTTTCTGAACTCTCAGTTAATTTGCTTTAAAATGTGTTTAAACGTGAAGTGAATGTAAGAATATTCAGGTCCTAAAGAAACAATATGGAATTGTGGAAATAGTGAGATAACTGGTGTCAGAAAGCTGTGCTCAAACCCTTGCTCTGCCACTTACCAGCTATATGACTTTGGACAAGCCACTTTATCTTTGGAGGCTCAATTTTTCTCTTCTGGGAAAAGGACAAACAATAGCAACTACCTCTGAGGTGCTGTGAGATGATGTAGC
>NW_007780441.1:0-1092 GCF_000696425.1 Galeopterus variegatus
ATATACATTGTATATTGACAAAATAAAAATTTAACGAAAAAAAAAATAAAATAAAATAAAATTTATAATCTTAAAAAAAAAAAGACAGAGAATAACAAAAGCTGATGAGGGTACAGAGAAAGGGCAACCCTCCTACATTGTTGGTGGGACTGTAAATCGGTGCAGCCATTATGGAAAACAGTATGGAGTTTCCTCAAACAACTACAGATAGAACTGCCATACAATCCAGCAATTCCATTGCTGGGTATATACCCAAAGGAATGGAAATCAACATATCAAAGGGATACCTGCACGCCCCCATGTTTATCTCAGCTCTATTTACAATAGCCAAGAGTTGGAACCAACCTAAATGTCCACCATTGGACAATTGGATAAGGAAAATGTGGTATATATACACAATGGAATACTACTCTAACATAAAAGAGAATGAAATACTGCCATTTGCAGCAACATGGATGAACTTAAAGAAAATCATGTTAACTGAAACACACCAGGCAGAGAAAGAGAAATGCCACATGTCCTCCCTCATATGTGGGAGCTAAAAAAAATAAACAAATAAATAAATAAGAAAGAAATATACAACAATCACAATAATACATTGAACTTTCAAAAGGAGGGAACTAAACTGAAGTTGCCAGATGTGGGAAAGGGGGAGGGGGAGGAATTGGTAAAGGGTCATGAAAAATGATTGCATTGTATAATGTTGAATATACTGATTATCTTGATTTAAGCATCACATATTGCACATAGGTATTGAAATTCAACTCAGTAACCCACCATAATCAACTATGTTTCAATAAAAAATAAATAAATAAAATTAAATATACAAAATTTTTTTTGAAAAAGATGAAGAAGTAATTGCGCTATCTGTGGGGACACCCAGGTGGAGCTGTCCATTGGGCACTTAGGAATCCAGGCAAGGAGACAAACCACTGAAGCCTGGTAGAGCTGCACAGCTGGCCTCCAGAACAGCCTGTGCTACCCAGGAAGCCTCCCTTCGTACCTTCCTCACACCATAAGGAAACATTGCAAATGTCAAGGACATACAGAATGTATTAATCAATTAAATTGTCATTGGTAACCCTTTAAGGT
>NW_007780441.1:2508-3088 GCF_000696425.1 Galeopterus variegatus
CTAACAAGGCACAGTCCTCTCAGGAGCACAGTGTCCCTCTTCCTCCTCAGCCTTTTCCCCAACTCTGGCCTGGGAAGCACCTGCAATGGTTGCAAGCACTTGCTCATCATTTTTTATTGAGCATTCATCAGGGGAGCTGGAAGTTCTCAGTAGGTTCTAAGTAGTTACGAGAAACTCAACTCTTTCTTGAAGAGTTTCATAATAAAGGGGAAAGTCAATGTAGTGGATTGAATTATGTCCCCCCAAAACTAACTGAGGCTTGAATTGTCTCCCAAGTTTTATGTATTAGAAACTTATCCCCCACTGTGACTATTGGAAGGGTAGAAAATCCTATTATGGGAATTGAAAGGTGGAGCCTTGAAGAGGTGATTGGATTGTAGGACCATGCAGTAGTGAATGGATTATTAATGGTGGTCAGGGGCATGGTTCTGAGGGCTTTAATACAAGAGGAGAGTCTGTCTGTCTGTCTCTCTCTCTCTCTTGCTCTCTCTGCTCCTACCATCTTGCAGTGTGAGACCTCTGGGTCACTGTTGCCACCGCCAGATGGACTTTGGACTTCCCAGCCTCAGAAACTGTAAGC
>NW_007780442.1:0-739 GCF_000696425.1 Galeopterus variegatus
ATATGGGCTGTATGTGTGTGTATATCCATGTTTGCACTTGTTAAGTTGAGCGATAAAAATGGTATCATTTAAAATTGCACTAATTTGACCATTAATGAGTTGAAAGTGTTTATGAAGTTTATTGGGTACTAATACTCTTTTCTTTTGTACTTTTTAAATTCTTATCCATTGCTTATTTCTGGACTGGGAATAAAATGTTTGTCTTTCTTGTGTGACTTCTTTAATAATAAAGATCTTCCCAATATGTCTGTGGTATAGATAGAAATATTTTTCTAAAATACAGGATTGTGCTTTGAGTTCTGTTATAAATAACAAGGTATCAGATTGTGTTGTATTGTACTATATTTTAACATAAGCATGAAATAATTGAAAGTGAAGGATTTGTTTAACTTTATGTATTTCTTTAAAACAAATAATATGAGGTATTAAAAGTTTCTTCTGCAGTTTTTAATAAGTCATGTCACATTAAGAGGTTTTTAATCCCCACATAGTATTTTTAGATTATGTGCTGAATTTCCTGCTTTTTAAATACAAGGAAATTAATACCTAACCTTTTTTTTTTGCTGCTTGTTTTCCTCTATAAACTGTACAATTTTTGTTAGTCATATAATTGTTTTATATCATGAGGCTCATAATACATTCTATTTTTAACCATAATTTCCAGTTGTCTAGTCTTAATTCTATATTTAAGTGTACTCGTTTTTACCCCATTCTGTTTATTTGTTCTTGTTTTTTTTTT
>NW_007780442.1:2756-3088 GCF_000696425.1 Galeopterus variegatus
TATCATGTGCCACTGTAATTCAAATTTTACCGTAACTGGGATGTAATCTATAAATGTCATTTGAGTTTGTGAAAGTTGCTTTGTATTCATTAATATAAAAGTTTCTTTTTCTTTTTCTGTCCTTTTAGTGTTTTTAGAGGACAGAACAAAAATATTATCGAAGTATTAGCATTAACTAAAAGTCCTCAACCTTTTTAAATTCACCTAATATGGTTGTATCATTTTTCATAATTTAACAATAATAGAAATGATTTAAAAATTAAGATACATTTTTCTTGCTTTTTATGAATGACAACTTGAAGTTTAGTCACGGGATATATTATTGTTCCAGT
>NW_007780443.1:0-788 GCF_000696425.1 Galeopterus variegatus
GCTCTGGTCTTCTTTCAGTTTTTGGAACATGCCATTGTCTTTTACATCTCAGAGACATTGCATAGATTGTTCCCTGTGGGTGAAAAATATTCCTCTTTCCACCTGTCAAATGGTTTGCTTCTTCTATTCATCTAGCTCACAGCTTAAAATTAACCTCCAGAAAGAATCCCTTCCTGACCATCTTTATACAGTAGATTTCTTACTCCCCATATCAGTACTTGCTTATTTTTTTTTTCACCAAAGTGCATGCACTTTATTCATTAAGGGGGTCTTGAAACAGAATCTATTTATTCTCAGAATTTTTTTTCACATTTTATTTTTTTTTATTTTTTATAACATAGCACAGACTGCAATTAATTTATTTGCTTGCTATTACCTATTTTCTCCCTATGCAAATGTAAGCTCCATGAGAGTAGCTGGAGATAATCCACCCCTCATTGCATCCTAGGAGAGGGCCTGGCAGAAGGTCTCATCCATATTCCCTGGGATCCTTTTAAGATTTTTGTGCATACCTCCACCCAGAGTGCACTCAATTCCAACAGCCAGCACTAGCTTCTCTTTTCCAGGTGCTTCCTTCAGGCTGCTGGGTTACCCATGTGAAAACTCAGAGAGCTAAAGGCTGAGAATGTGCACAGCCTCAGTCAATGGCCACAGAATGGGTTGGTGGTATAAATACTCCAGCTCCCTTGTTCTCTGATCAGGAAAATGCTGAGCTGTGATCTACACAGTCTCCAATGCTCACCTGCAGGATGGAGCCAGTCACCCTCTTTGGACCCTTTCTTGCTTGT
>NW_007780443.1:2487-3088 GCF_000696425.1 Galeopterus variegatus
TTTGCATTTAATGTTCAAATCAATTGTTAATATTTTAAATAATCATTACTGCATAATTTAAAATTTTAGTAATGCTTTTAGATTCCTTGGAACATGACCTCTCCATATCACGTGCAAGTTTTTGAGTTTTTTCAGTTTTGTACATTCAGCTTTTATGCTTTTTTTTTTTTTTTTTTAGCAATTGATGTGTTATGAGACAGAAGAAATATCACGTTTTAATGGAGTAAGTTAAAAATCATAGCTCTTCCATCAAATGTGTAATCTCCCAGAAGATGATCTTTCTGAGCCCCTGTTTATTCATCTGTAATAATGTTTCCTATGTAGGGCTGTGGTGAGTATTTAGTTAGAGAACTTGGTTTAAGCATATAGGGAATAGCTGGCATTCAGTGAATCTTACTTCTCATTGCCATGTCTCCATCACACAACAGCTGGTTTGAAAGATTTTGTTAACAATTTTCTTATCTCAGCTTGAAGACAAAGTCTGGACTCAGCCTGACACACAGGTCCTACATGATCTGACCTCCATGTGTCTCTCCAAGCTCCTCCCAGTTCTGTCCCTTACCCCACAGCTCACTGTTTCTAACGGAGCACATGGAACTAC
>NW_007780444.1:0-495 GCF_000696425.1 Galeopterus variegatus
CAAGTTAATTTCAGATTGTGTGGCATAAAGAAATAGTACTTGTATATATTCCATATGTCCCTGTGCATTTTTTATCCTCTCAAAATATTATATATGTTAGTTTCATATGACTACTTATGGCCAATGGACTGTGAACAGAAGTGACATATGGGTTCTGATCCAAGGTAGTTTAAAGTTTCTATGTCTCCTCTATTCCTATAGTTCACTTCTTGAGGACCAAGTGTTAGAATAGGGACAATACAAATAGAATACTTATAGGTTTCTGTTCCTGATGGAAAAAACTCTGGTTACCAGTAATGGATAATATATGACTGAGAAATTAAAATTTGCTATGGTAAGCCACTGAGAATGGTTGAGATGACTAATGTCACCTAATCATAACAAGTATTCATTGACTGTAAAGAATTAGGAGTAAGCATAGACCAAATTCTACGTTATTTTGATCATTTTCTGGCCATAAATTAGCAATAATGAATATCATCTAACTTAAGTAAT
>NW_007780444.1:2574-3088 GCF_000696425.1 Galeopterus variegatus
GATTGGACTATAAGATGGGACCAGAAAAAATACAGTGTCCATATCCTTAAAAGTTTGACCCGGTGTATTTTATTGATCTGATGGTACAATAAAAGTTAATAGAGAATTCAGGAGGAGAAGTTAATTTGAAAATAGAGATGATGATTTGAATTTCAAATACGTTGAGCTAGAGATGAAATAACACCCTAATTATAAAATAAATAAGTTCAAGAAGACTGTAGAAAACTTAAAGAAGCCTTTACTTTGCTTGAAAGAGTTTCTAAAAGAAGGTCTAATTTAAGGAGGCCAAAAAAACAGGGTATTATTTGGTTTTATCTGGTAAAATAAAGTTTAAGGAGGCCAAAGAAACAGGGTATTATTTGGTTTTATCTGGTAAAATAAAGACCGAATTTAATTATTTGAGTTATAAAGATTAATTATCATGTTACGTTGATATATTGTTTTATAATTCCACTGTGGCAGAACCAGAGGAAATCACTTTATTAGGAAGAGTAAGAGGTTCATTAGGCATTGG
>NW_007780445.1:0-627 GCF_000696425.1 Galeopterus variegatus
CACAAAGTATACATCTGATAAAGGATTAACATCAAGAATATACAAGGAAATCAACCTAACACTGAAAAATAAACAAACAAAAAAACCCCACAAATAACTTGATTAAAAAATGGGCAAAGGAGCTGAGAATATGCATTTCTAAAAGGAAGGTATATGAATGGTCAACAGACACATGTAAAAATGCTTAACATCACTAAGCATCNAGAAATTGGTAAAGGTCCACAAAAATGTTTACATTGTATCTTTCCATAAAGAAAGGTTTAGGTGATAGATATTCTAAGTATTCTGATTGGATCATTATACAATACATGCATTGAATACAATATATGTATTAAAAAGAAAACCAATTAACTCATTCTATCTTATAATACCCTTGTGAGAAGTGGGGGAAAATATTAATTGTAGAGAGATTAATTAATTTTCCTGGTGTCAGAGAAGTTGGGAGTGGGGCAAAAATTCAAACCCAGATTAGTCTGGTCTGAAGGTTAATGATATTTGTCTTTTATATAAAACAGAATTAAAGCTCTCGTGTGAGTTCAATATATGTGGAGCTTACTATTTACAGAACAAATTAAAAGGCATGCAGAAAGATGCACGTTTTGGACAACAAAGGAAAGATGTGATTTA
>NW_007780445.1:2660-3088 GCF_000696425.1 Galeopterus variegatus
GCAATGATGTCATTGCTAAAAAACTTTCCATTGATTGTTACATTAACACGTTCATTTTCTAGGATGAATTTCCTTAAATTTAATGAGTAAGAGGTATTAGAAGGCTCTTATACATTTATTAACATGTCTAAAGAAAGATTAACACATTGATAGAATTTCTTTGTTATGAATATTTTGATATTCTGCAAATAGAGCATGATATGAAAAGGCTCTCTTAAGTTACATTATGAGTTTTCTGATGTTGATAAAGATGTGAATGTTGTCTAAAGGGCTTCCTACATACACTGCACTCATACGGTTTCTCACCAGTATGAATTCTCTGATGTTCATTAAGGTGTGAATTACGTCTAAAGGCCTTCCCACATTCTTTACACTCATAAGGTTTCTCACCTGAATGAATTCTTTGATGAATTCTAAGGTCTACAGTA
>NW_007780446.1:0-1531 GCF_000696425.1 Galeopterus variegatus
CCTGGGTTCACATTACATCTCCATCATTACTAGCTGTATGATCTTAGGTAAATTACTTAACCTCTCTTAGCCTCAGTTTCTCATATGTAAAATAAGGATAGTAACAGTATTAATCCACAGGGCTTTTGCAAACATTAAATGAATTAAAACATGTAATAGAATATAGAATAATGCCAGCACATAGTAAGCCCCTTGTGTTTGCTAATATTATTTGAGAGTTATCTAAATAATAAAACTTGAAGTTTTAGTTCATTCATTTTAACAGTAGTATAGTAGTTCCTAGAGAGGGGGCAGTTAGGTCAATGGCCATTCTTGAATATAATCTCCTTGTGCACAGGTGTGAGTTTGCCTAAGGGACTTAGGTGATCTCCTTTAGGTCTGATCCAGTGCTAATGTTATGATCAAATGGGTTCCTGTTATGATCTAACAGGTTCAGACTCATTCCCATCCCTTGTACACCTGGATATGGTCACACAGCAATTGAATGGCCATCATCTATTTATTTTAGCCGAAAACCCAGAGAAGAATAGATTATTCCCTTAGTACTGTTCTCTTTACATTTGAATCATCAAGGTTAATTATTTGCTTGTTTTTATGATATCACATCTTCATTAAATCCTTGAATGCTTACAGATAAGTAAAAGTCTATTTGTATTTCCATGGTGCATTTGATTTGCTTATCAGGGACTCAGAATTAATTGAGATTTCTTTGAACTAACAAACACCTGCAATCAAAGCATAATGATTCCTCACAATAAACTATGAAGAGAGCACAATAAGTGGAATCTTTAGTTCATTCGTTTTAAAGTTCATTCTAAAAACACTAGTATTTATAATAAATAATATAATTATAAATATATTTATATAACAATTATAGAAAGTTACATAATTATGAAATATATAATTATCAATCGATAAATATTTAAAACGCAAGAGTACTTCAAAAAGTTCATGGAAAGATTCATACTATCTTTTTTTTTTTTTTTACGTTTACTCATTCATTACAAAGGATATTACAAAGCATACTGATGAAGAGATGCGGAGGGTGAGGTATGGAAAAAGGGGCGTGGAGCTTCCATGCCTTCCTGGGGTGCGCCACCTGCCAGGAACCTCCACATGGACAGCTAACCCGAAGCTCTCCAAACCCTATCCTCTGGGTTTTAAGAACGCTTCATTATGTAGGCATGATTGATTAAATCATTGGCTATTGATGATCAAGTTAACCTTTAGTCTCATCCCCCTCCTCAGAAGTTGGGGTGTGGGGTAGAACTGAAAGCCCCAACTCTCTCACCGTGTCTTGGTCTTTCCTGTGACCAGCGCTCATCCTGAAGCTGCCAGCCTTAAGTCAACTCATTAACATACAAAAAGACCCATCACCTTGGAGATTCTAAAGATTTTTTTTTCCCCTACAGAGAATTTATTTATTTATTTATTATTTTTATTTTTAATTACCATATTGTTACAAATCATACTTATTCTTCATGCCCCTTATCTAATCTCTCCCCGTCCCCTCCCCTCCCTCTTTCCCCCT
>NW_007780446.1:2888-3088 GCF_000696425.1 Galeopterus variegatus
TTTGTAAGTCTGGCTGCTCTGACATTAGGTTTCGTATAGATTTATGATTGTTATGTCTTCTCTTTTTTTTTTTTGAGGTTTTTTGAATATCTTTTAATGCATTCAACTGTTTTGTTTATTGCTCTTGGTACCAGTATACATAATGAAGCTCCCTTTCCAAGAATACTGACATTTCAGTTAGTTTCATAGGCCCTTATGAT
>NW_007780447.1:0-3088 GCF_000696425.1 Galeopterus variegatus
ACACACACACACACACACACACACACACACACACACACACACACACACACTTGGTTTTGATTCTCTGGAGAACCCTGACTGATACACAAACGAACTAGTTAGAAGGAGAGTAGAAGCTGAGTTATGGAGCCAAAGTGGGGATAAGAAACTGAGAAGCTAAGGAAGAAGGAATAGCAGAGAAAGTGATTGGCAGAAACATATAACTTCCAGAGGTAAAATGCAAAAGCTTGACAAAGCTTTTTATGTCTCCAAGGTTTGGGTAAGTCAACTTAGCAATTCTTAAGTTGCTAAGAATTAGCAACATAGTACACATTCAACAGAAGTTGCTGAATGAACAAATGAATGCATTTATGAGTGAACTTATGAATGAACTGAATAATACTCGCCTTCTCTTCACAACAACTTGATGATTAGAAATACCAGGAATGAGGCTCCTGGAACAATTCTGAATTGTGCTGCTAACCTAACAATTCTGAATTCTGGACGAAGTAATCACAAACCAGGCTAACTGTTATTTACTTCTTTCACAGCTATAGTCTGGACAGTAGAATGACAAAATTATACCAAGGTATGAATTTTACTTTTAGAAGTGTCATTTAATTAGGTGGGGTAGCTTGTTCAGCACAAGCACGATGCCAGCAAGCAGACGATGGTTGCCCACCAGTGCCAGCTTCTTTAGCTTCCTGTTGAACCCACCATGGGAGCTATCAAAGGCTGGGGCACTCCTTTGCTACACACCTCATCCTTCTAGTAACATCTGTTCACTGAGCTAAGGATCAATTACCTCCACAGAGGAGATATTGTTGCCAGTCCTCAAGGCAAAAACCCTGCATGCTAGGCTAAACTTGGACAACATCCCAGAAGTTCGATTTTTAGCCTTTGGACATCATTTAATCTCAGGCAAAGGGTTTTGCTCTCCCCCCCCCCCAGCTACATACAGAATGCACACCTCAGAGGATGTGACCGACAATATCATGACTTTTAAAAGTGTTTGGGCACAGTCACCAATAGCAGGACCTTGTTGTCTACTATGTACCTGTCATTAGAGAATGTACATGTCAAACCTCTCTTGTGTCCAGGACTATATTTTGTTGCCAGCTGTGGTTTCCATGTTATCCTTTGTTCTTTGAGCATTGACTGTTTTCAAGGTGTGATAGAGAGGAGGGTACAGGAAGAATCAGGTGCAGCTAGCAGAAACACAAGTCATCACATGGCAAAGATAAGATGAAAAGATATAGATTAATTCATAAGAATTTAGGGGGGACAAAAAGCCAAAAAACTTCTAATGAGGGCAGTTTAATCCAAACCTATATAAGCATGGAATCATTTTGTAGAGGAATTCTATGCATGAATAAAATTCCAAAAGATATTTTTTTTAGAAATGCTGCAATCAAACTTTCGAATTGATTCTTTTCCTTGAGAGTTGTATATCAGTATATTCCAAGCTGTCAGTCTTGGAGCACTAGAGTTCCACAAGAGATTAATCAGAGTTCTGGGGAAATATGGATTCTTAGGTCAAATGAATTTGGGATCAAAACTGCGCATTTATTCCCTCCTCTCCCCTCACTGAGATTGCCTCCTGTTTTTAGGCATATCGGCATTTTTGAACTCGTTAAGGGGTAGCCAATTAATAGCTAAAAGTTCTAAGATGTCTAGCTGAAAAGAATTCTGATTAGAAAATATTTGAATGCATGCTCAGGATGACTTCAAGGTGGCATCTAAGATGAACCATAAGGAGACAGAAAGGATTGTTGTTGTGAACAAAGATTCTTCGGGTAGTCTGTCTACTCCTTGCCTCTCAAGCTCTGTGGCTACATGCTTTTCAGAACTAACATGGCTTCTGTCTCTTTTTGTCATTTCTTTGGGTGAAGCCTGAGAAGAGAGAGCCAATTTCTTCCACACAGCTCCATACAGAGACTTCTCTGAAATGATTCCCAAGTTCTGGTAGTTAATGCCTGAGAATTTTAAATGCTTCCATCGGCACTGCCAGTTATGTCCCCGAGAAGCAACACCTCAGGATTGCTTAATAAGAGTTTGACCTAAGTTAAGAAATGGTGTGTTTTCTGCTGATGGAGTTCCTAAATGTTGTTATCCATTCAGGTGGAGCTTTTGATGTCTAGCTGAAAAGAATTCTGATTAGAAAATATTTGAATGCATGCTCAGGATGACTTCAAGGTGGCATCTAAGATGAACCATAAGGAGACAGAAAGGATTGTTGTTGTGAACAAAGATTCTTCGGGTAGTCTGTCTTCTCCTTGCCTCTCAAGCTCTGTGGCTACATGCTTTTCAGAACTAACATGGCTTCTGTCTCTTTTTGTCATTTCTTTGGGTGAAGCCTGAGAAGAGAGAGCCAATTTCTTCCACACAGCTCCATACAGAGACTTCTCTGAAATGATTCCCAAGTTCTGGTAGTTAATGCCTGAGAATTTTAAATGCTTCCATCGGCACTGCCAGTTATGTCCCCGAGAAGCAACACCTCAGGATTGCTTAATAAGAGTTTGACCTAAGTTAAGAAATGGTGTGTTTTCTGCTGATGGAGTTCCTAAATGGGGAAATCCATTCAGGTGGAGCTTTTCACAGCTTTGCCAAATTAATGGGAAAATGAGTGAGATTTCTGGTAGTGTTCTTGAGGATACAACCACAAAGAAGATTGCAAGCAATCTGAGAGGCTGATGGTCCCCTAGACAAGGTAAGAGGGAGGAGAGGTCATCGAACTCAACTATTAGGATGCAGGTCTTGAGTTGTCTTTCTTATTGGGACACAAAAAGGGAGAGGGGGGAGGAAAAGAGAGAAGGGGAAAGATGTTAAAAAATGTAATTGCCTCATTTGTTTCTCCATCCCAGTGTTGGGCAGTCTTCATGGCCTTAGTCTGAAATGTCTCACTTTTCTTCACCCCTATCTTCTGCATGTCTTCATTCTCTGATTCCTACACACACACCCCTCACTTATAGTCTGGCTTTAGCCTGATCTTTTAAAGAATTTCCTATTCATTTTATATATATATCACCCTTTTGTTATCTAACTCAGCTCTCTGCCTTTAAACCAGAGATATGGCCCTTGCATCACAACGCCAGGGTGCCAAAAGAAC
>NW_007780448.1:0-909 GCF_000696425.1 Galeopterus variegatus
GGACTTTCGATTTTACACTGAGTGAGATGACAGCCATTGTGGAGAGTTTCTGAGCAGAGAAATGATACAACATGGCATATTTAGTAGTATCATTCCAGGATTGATGTGTTGAAAAACTGCAGGTGGGGCTAATGATGTAAGTGGGGAAACCAGGTAGAGAACTAGTACAATAATCTAGGTGACAGTGGTGGGTAAATTAGGCCAGGGTTGTAGTCTCAGAGGCGGTAAGAAATGGTCATTTTCTAATGCTAGAGCCAACAGACTTTTGATGATGGATTGGACGTGTGGTTTAAAAACATGAATGCATACAAAGTTATCTCCAAAATTTTTGGACTGAAAACTTGAAAAGCATAGTTATCACCTCTTAAAATGGGGAAAGACTGTAGGAGTCATCATTGGGATATGTAAAACCAAAAGTTCAGGTTTGAATATCTTAAGTTTGAAATAAGTAATATACATCCAAATGGAGATGCCGAGTAAGCATTTACATATACAAGTATTAACTTTATGTAAGAGGCTGAAACTGGAGTTATAAGCTGTACTCCTTTTTTTTTTTTTTTCTGATTGGTAAGGGGATCGCAACCCTCGGCACGGTGTAGTCTGCACCACGCTCAGCCAGTGAGCGCACCGGCCATCCCTACATAGGATCCGAACCCGTGGCCTCGGCGCTACCAGCGCCGCACTCTCCTGAGTGAGCCACGGGGCTGGCCCTGTACTTCAGTTTTTAAATGTGTAAAATATGAAGGTTAATAGGACCAGCCTCACAGTTTGGCATTAAATGAGACCACATATAAAAAATGCTTAGCACTGTGCCTGGCACATAGGAAGCATTCAATAAATGATAGCTATTATAAAACTGGAAAGAGAATCGAGGCTAGACTTTAGAGGTTCTTGGATCTTTGGCAAAGG
>NW_007780448.1:2540-3088 GCF_000696425.1 Galeopterus variegatus
TTATGCTTTATTGTCTAGACTAAGGGCTGCTGCAGGAAGACAGCTTCTGAACACCCTTCTACTATGTGAGTGAATCTTATGTTTGGAGAATCTATTGCCAAATGAGTCTGAGTGAGGCAGATCTTGGCTCTCATTATAGAAGCTAAAAAGTCCTTTCATAATCCTTCCTGCTGCTAGGGTGTGGGCATGTGACCAAAGGCACAGCTAATTAGAAGCATGAGACCTAGTGACACACAGAAGCAGAGATGGGGTGGAGACAACAGCACTGTCCAGCATTCAGGGCCAGCAATCCAGAGTTCAGGGCTCAATAGCAACTGCAGCAGTGTCTTCATTGCACAGGCTTTGTAACAAGATTATGGCTGTGTCTCTGGACACAGAATCACCCTTTCTTGTCTACTTTTCTGAATGTGGTTCTCCTGCCCTTCCAGGAATTCTGTGGATGACGTAATGTCTTCCCCCCACCCATACATTTTTATTTTGAAAACTTCAAACATTCAGGAAAGTTGAAAGATTAGTAAATTCAATTCCTGTATATCCTTCACTTGGAT
>NW_007780449.1:0-3088 GCF_000696425.1 Galeopterus variegatus
TGCTCTCTCCAAGAGACTCACTTGACCGGTAAAGACACACATAGATGAAGAGTGAAAGGATAGAAAAAGACATATCATGCAAATAGAAATGAAAAATGAGCTGGAGTAGCTATTCTTATATCAGATAAAATAGACTTTAAAGCAAAAACCATTAAAAGAGATAAAGAAGGCTACTATATAGTGATAAAAGGATCTACCCATCAAAAAGACATTACAATCATAAATATATATGCACCTATTGTCAGAGCAGCCAGATTTACAAAGTGAACACTACCAGATCTAAAGATAGAGATAGGCACTAACACCATAATAGCAGGGGACCTGAACACCCCTCTCTCATCCTTGAACAGATCATCTGGGCAAAAATCAACAGAGAAACACAAGATCTAAACAATACTTCAGACCAGTTGGATTTGGCAGATATCTACAGAACATTCCACCCAACAACCTCAGAATATTCATTCTTCTCATCAGCACATGGAACATTCTCCAGGTAGACCACATGTTAGGTCACAAAGCAAGTCCTATCAAATTAAAAAATATCGGAATTATTCCATGTATTTTTTTTCTGATCACAATGGATTAAGAATAGAAATCAATATAAACTAAATTATAAAACCTATACAAACTCGTGGAAATTAAACAACATTCTACTTAATGACATGTGGGTCCAAGGAGAAATTAAACAGGTAATCAAAAAATTTCTTGAAATTAATGAAATTAATGACACATCATACCAAAACCTATAGGATACTGCAAAAGCTGTATTAAGGGAGAAATTCACCTCATTAAATGCTTCCTGCAGAATAATGGAAAGAAGGCAAATAAATAGCCTAACACTTCACCTTAAAGATCTAGAAAAACAAGAACAATCCAAACCTAAAGTTAGTACATGGAAAGAAATAATTAAGATCAGAGCAGAACTAAATAAAATAGGAACACAAAAAATAATATGAAAGATCAAAGAAACAGAAAGTTGGGTTTTTTTGAAAAGATAAATAAAATCAATAAACCTTTAGCAAGATTAACAAAGAAGAGAGAAGACCCAAATAACAAAAACTAGAAATGGGAAAGGTGTATCAGAAATACAAGGAATCATTAGAGACTACAATAAACATTTATATGCAAACAAGCTTGAAAATCTGGAGGAAATGGATAAATTTATGGATGCATACAAATTACCAGAACTGAGCCAAAAAGAGACAGAATATCTGAAGAGACCAATTACAATAAATGAGATTGAAGCTGTTACCAGAAGGTTCCCAACAAAGACAAGCCCAGGACCAGATGGGTTCACTGCAGAGTTCTATCAAATCTTCAAAGAGGAACTGATACCAATTCTCTACAAACTGTTCCAAAAGATTGAAACAGAGGCCATTCTTCCAAATTCATTCTATGAGGCAAACATCACCATGATACCAAAACCAGACAAAGTTACAACTAGAAAAGAAAACAACAAGCCAATGTCTCTGATGAGCATAAATGTAAAATTCCTCAGCAAAGTATTAGCAAACAGAATATAGCAACATATCAAAAAAATTATGCACCATGATCAAGTGGGATTCAGCCTGGGGATGCAAAGATGATTCATCATATGCAAGTCAATAAATGTGCTACACCACATCAACAAAATAAAAAACAAAACCATATGATTATCTTAATAGATGCAGAAAAAGCATTTGACAAAATTCGACATCACTTCCTAGTAAAGACTTACAGCAAATTAAGTACAGAGTGAAAGTGTCTCAGAACAATAAAAGCCATATATGACAGACACACTGCCAATAGCATCCTGAATGCTGAAAGCTTTTCTCTTAAGAACAGAAATAAGACAAAGATGTCCACTGTCATCATTCTTATTTAACCTAGTATTGGAAGTACTAGCCAGAGCAATTGGGGAAGAGAAAGAAATAAGTGGCATTCAGATAGAAAAAGATGAACTCACACTGTCTCTGTTTTCAGATGACATGATCCCATATATGGAAAAATCCTAAAAGCTCTACATAAAAACTCTTAGAGATGATAAATGATTTCAGTAAAGTTGCAATACACAAAATCAACATGCAAAAATCAGTAACACTTTCATACTCCAATAACAAACTAACAGAAAAAGGAATTGAGAAAACAAGCTCGTTAACAATAGTCACCAAATAAATGAAGTACTGAAGAATCAATTTACCCAAGGTTGTGAAAGATCTCTACAACAAGACTTCAAATCACCATCGAAGGAAATTAAAGAGGATACAAATATATGGAGTGACATTCCATGCTCTTGGATAGGAAGAATTTACATTGTGAAAATGTCCATACTACCCAAAGCAATCTACAGTGTAAATGCAATCCCCATCAAAATGAATGGCATTCTTCACAGAAATAGGGAAAACAATCCTAACATTCATATGGAACTAAAATCCCTGAATAGGCAAAGAAATCCTGAGCAAAAAAATAAAAAGTAAAGCAGGAGGCATAATGCTACCTGACTTCAAATTATACTACAAAGGTGTAGTAAACAATAGAGCACAATGCTGGTATTAAACAGACCCTTGGATCAGTGGAACAAAATAGAGAACTCAGAAATCGACCCACATACTTATGGTCAACTTATCTTTGACAAATGCAACAGGAAAATACATTAGCGAGAAGACTGCCTCTTCAATAAATGGTCCTGGGAAAACTGGACATCTATATGGAGGAAAACGAACAGACACACAGATCAGTAAAATAGAATAGGGAACCCAGAAATCAAATCATACACCTACAGCGATCTGATCTTTGACTAAGGCAGCAAATTTACACGCTGGGGAAAAGATTTAATCTTTAGCAAATGGTGCTGGGAAAACTGGATCCTCATATGTATGGGAATGAAACTAGACCTGTACCTTTCACCATATACCAAAATCAACTCAAGATGGATTAAAGAATTAAATATACACACTGAAACAATAAAACACCTTGAAGAAAACATAGGGGAAAAACTCCAGGAAGTAGGAGTGGGTACAGAATTCATGAATTGGACCCCCAAAGCATAAGCAATGAAAGGTAAAATAAACAAATGGGATTATATCAAACTAAAAAGCTTCTGCACAGC
>NW_007780450.1:0-708 GCF_000696425.1 Galeopterus variegatus
AAAAAAAATTCTTAATGTGGAGAACCTTTATACACAAAGATATTTATCATAGTACTCTATGAAATAGTACAAAATTGGAATCGACCCAGATGTACAGCACAAGGAGACAGATCAGTAAATACATTCACTTGATAAAATATAGTGCAGATTGATCCATTAGGAGTGGTGCTTAAAAGTGATCGTACTAGCATGGAGAATCTGCTAGAGATAAAGTGTCTAGTGAGAAAGGGTGCATACTTCTGTGTGTAATAGGACACCACCACCACCACCTACAAAGAGTGGGAGAAATGAGACCTATATGAACCAATGTGTTAGTAGTGGTTGCATTTATTTGATGGTGTTAGGGTGATCCATTTTCTTTTATAACATATGATATCTTTCAAATTTTATTCAATGCGCATTTTGGGGGAGTACTAAATACCCTGTGAAAACTAAAGGAAAAAACTCAAAAGAATGAGAGGGGCAGAGAGCTGTTGTAGGTTCCTTCTGGTGAGCACCTGGGACAGGGGTGGGGAGGTTTTTCCCCCTTTGACAACTATTTTGCAGAGTTGAGACTCCAGAAGAAAGAGATGGGGAAAAGACGGGATAGGAAAGGTACCCTGGCTGGGCCAGATGGAATTAAACATTATTGGGGGCTGTCTCTCACCCCTGTCTGTGCAAACTCAGTCAGGGCTATGTGCCTTACTTCTGGGTTCTCCTTTGTCTGAC
>NW_007780450.1:1170-3088 GCF_000696425.1 Galeopterus variegatus
TTCCCCCTTTGACAACTATTTTGCAGAGTTGAGACTCCAGAAGAAAGAGATGGGGAAAAGATGGGATAGGAAAGGTACCCTGGCTGGGCCAGATGGAATTAAACATTATTGGGGGCTGTCTCTCACTCCTGTCTGTGCAAACTCAGTCAGGGCTATGTGCCTTACTTCTGGGTTCTCCTTTGTCTGACATAGCTGTGAGTACAAGCAGACACTTAAGCAGTGTTTGTTGAGCTTAGAATCAGTGGGCAGAAACTGTGGCAGATTCCATTGGCCACTTTGCTTATGTTATGCTTTCAGGGTATTATCTTTGGATTCTGAAAAACAAAGTGAAGAAAATTTGTTTTACATTTCTATCCATTTTGAAGTAAACATCCATGGGCATTACTGCTGAATATTGTATTGCTCAATGCAAAACAGACTTTGGTAGTCCCTTTCAAATTGCTGAACCACTTCATTTAAAATAGAGCTGCACCTCTTCGCGTTAGGTTATGCTTAAGAGTTCTGTAATCTTGTCTATAAAATTCTGTGAAACACCTTTAATTATCTTTGAAGTAGTTAACTTTAATTAAAGCACGTGTCTCTGAACCTCCTGCTGATGGAGGATGTGTTACCAAAGTATAAGCCGGGTTTGTGAAACCCACCCTGGATCAGGCTAATGTTAAAGATCATTAAATAGTTTCCCTCCTGCCATGGTACTGAATTGGAGGTTTCTTTCTTTTTTTTTTTGCCTGATGCAGTTTCACATTCCTCTTTGTTATCTATCTAATAGGATATTATTTAGGATGAAATTTCTTTAGAATGTTATTGTTCATGTATGTTTGAATATAACTATGGTTTGAAAGGCCAAGCTGAGCATAGTATAGTTGTCCCTCAGTATCTGTCGGGGGTTGGATCCCGTACCCCCGTGGATATAAAAATCTGCAGATGTTCAAGTCTCGCAGTTGGCCCTGTGGAATCTGCGGATACGGAGAGCCGACCGTATTTTATTCCAAGTTGTTAAATTTAAAAACTATTTTCCTTTTGAAAATGTACATTCCAGCCTAGTTCAAACATTTATTTCAACTTTCACTATATGGAGGCTTCAAAAGAAAAAATAAGCTTATTTATTGCACTTGGGCCTCGAGTGGCCAAAGAAAGCAGAGCATATAAAAGGATCAAATCAGAGAGGCATTTTGAAATCATCTGATACAGAGGTATGAAACTGGTGGAACAAAAGTTACTAGTAGGTCATCCTACCATTTTACCAGGTGAATTGGTATATTGGTGAGACTAGTGAATTCCATGGACATGAGTCCATGACCAAACTTCTTTTGCTGTAAAAAGAGTTCCTTGGTTAATCACAGTATGTTGGGGGGGGAAACATATTGTGACAATGAATTAAGTATCCTCAAGTATTGGACAATGGAGCATTACAGGCAATAGCCTTACTGGCAGAGATGGCAAATCTATGTGTCTATTCCAGGGAATACCCCTTCTGTGACACAAAGAGTATAGTGTAAATACTGCCACATCGTGGTTGATTGGTTTTCTCCCCTCCACGCCCAACATCATTGGTCTCTGCTATGGGAAAGATATGCCGTCAGTGGTGATAATCAGGTTAGGCCTGGAGAGGGGAAGTCCATGAGGTTGACCCATGCATACCCATGTTGTTGGGCCCTTAGGGACATGCTGTTGGGTCCTGCTGCCATGTCCATTTTTTACAAGGGCTCATTGAATAAGCACTGGAGAGAAGGGTGACCGGCCTCCACAGGTGTCATCTTGCCCATCTGATTATTGAGGGCTTCCTCTAAAGAGGGTGCGTGAGCTCCCATATAGGTATTTAAATATCATCATGCTGTGCCCACTTAGAAAAGTCCATCCACATACTTCTTTCCCAGACCTTGTCACTGATCTTCCAATCTTTTGTTCTTTTCCATCC
>NW_007780451.1:0-758 GCF_000696425.1 Galeopterus variegatus
TGTTGAATAAAAATGGTGACAGGAGACGTTCTTGTCTTGTTCCTGATCTTAGAAAGAAATTGTTCAGTCATACACCAGTAAATATAATACCAGCTTTCACAGATACCTTTATTAGGTTATAAAGTTACTTTCTAACTTTGCTGAGAGGGTTTTTATTATTATTATTTTTTTAATGTATACTGTATTGGTGTTTTTTCTGAATCTACTGAGATATTCAAATGACTTTTCTCTTTTATTCTGTTAATATAGTGAATTAAATTGATCTTCAGATGTTAAGCCATTCTTGCATTTCCGGCATAAATTTCACTTTGTAGTTTATAATCCTTTTTATATGTTGTGGACTCAGTTTGTTACTATTTTGTTAAGTATATTTGCAGCTATAGTTAGGACGAATAGTGAGAATATTGGTCTGAGCATTCTCTTGTGTTTTCTTTGGCTGACTTTGGTATAGTAATAATACCAGTCTCATATTTGAGTTAGAAAGTCTTTTCTGAACTACTGTGTGTTAGATTGGCATTACTTCTACCTTCTATATTTGATATGATTTATCAATTTGGACCAGGAGTGTTCCCTGTAGAAAAGTTTTTAATTATAAATTCAACTTCCTTAATAGAAGTAGGGCTTTTCAGGTGCTCTTTTTTTTTTTTTTTTTTTTTGTATCAGTTTTGGTAATATGTCTTTCAAGGAATTTTTTTTATTTCCTTTTTGTCTTTTTTACTGACCGGCAATGGGATCGCAACCCTCGGTGTTGCGCCCGC
>NW_007780451.1:2715-3087 GCF_000696425.1 Galeopterus variegatus
ATAAAAACAGACACACAGATCAATGGAATAGAACAGAGAACCCAGAAATGAACCCATACACCTACAGCCATCTGATCTTTGACAAAGGCAGTAAGTCTACACACTGGGGAAGAGACTACCTCTTTAATAAATGGTGCTGGGAAAATTGGATATTCATATGTAGGAGAATGAAACTAGACCCATACCTCCCAACATATACCAAAATCAACTGAAAATGGATTAAAGAATTAAATATACATCCTAAAAAAATAAAACTCTTTAAAGAAAACATAGGAGAAACACTCCAGAAAGTAGGAGTGGATACAGACTTTATGAATATGACCCCAAAAGTACAGGCAACTAAAGGAAAAATAAACAAATGGGATTATATCA
>NW_007780452.1:0-758 GCF_000696425.1 Galeopterus variegatus
GTGGAAGTCAGATGTCTGAAATGATTCTCACTAGACTAACACCAAGGTGATGGGAGGGTTGCTTTTTTTTTTTTTTTTCTGGAGACTCTAAGGAAGAATCATTTTCTAGAGGATTCCATGGCTAAACCCTTTCCACCTTCAAAGATAGCAATTTCTGGTCAAGTCTTTCTCACATTGCATCACTCTTACTCTCTCTGACTCTGACATTGACTCTTACCTGTATCTTTCTTTTATAAGGCCCACCCAGATAATCTGGGATAACATCCCCATTTTAAGATTAGCTGACTAGGGCCGGCCCATGGCTCACTCGGGAGAGTGCGGTGCTGATAACACAACCCTAATTCCATCTGCATCCCTAATTCTGCTTTGCCAGGTAATGTAGTGTATTACAGGTTCTGGTGATTAACATGTGAACATATTTGGAAGGCCATTATTCTGCGTACTACTCCATTTACTGCTAAAATATAGTGGGCAACATTTCTATCACCATCAGAATGTCTATACCAGGAATAAAAATTTATGGACTGCAAATGCATATAACCTGTTTTTCTTCACTAAAACTTCACATTCCAAAGAGACATTTTGGAGTGCTTGCATTCCTAATTATTACAAGTTATTAGTGTAAAATTTATCCAACCGGGTGTGTTAAAGCAAATTTAAAATAAGTAATACCAAGAAGAAGAGAAAAAAAAAAAACGAAAAAGTAGAAGTTTATTTTTTTCTTTTTTATGTTTGACAAGTTATCCTGATTTGGTAGT
>NW_007780452.1:2377-3087 GCF_000696425.1 Galeopterus variegatus
AAATAATCATCCTTGTTAACATTTTTATTAAGTTGTCATGACAACTTTCCTATTCTCTATAAAGTGGAGGCAAGTAGGCTTTAACCTACAGGTCAACTGTAAGACAAAAAATGGACCGGAAAGATAATGAAATATTCAGTTATTCATTTATCCACTCCAGCAATCATTTTATTGAATCCCTATTATGAACCATGTTCATTGGTAGCCAATTAGGCTATGAAGATCACTTCCCTAACATAGAGGAACTAACTCTTAGTACTTTTTCAGGGCAAATCAAACATCCAGAATGGAGAATGTCTTTGACAATCACCTTTTGGTGGTTCCAGATACCCTTTTCCCTTGATCGTCCCTTTTCCCTTGATCAGTTGCTTCTTCCACCTACCCCATTGCCTGATATTCAGAAAAGACAGGAGAAGGAGAAGACAAGACGCTCTGTAGCTGAGAGTCTCCACTTGGTAACACCGAGTAGCGCCTGGCAGAAATTACTGGGGTTGAATGCAATACTTATCAAGGAGTTTGGTGTGCTATGAAACTCGAGGATGGTAAAGGCAGAAACAGATGTGCTAAGGGAGTCATGGTCCAGAATGAAAGGACTATTGAGAAGAGTAGTGTCAGTAGGGGAAGACGACAGAAAGTCTTTATGCAAGCTGACAACTCATGACAATTGGAGGAATGGCAAATGAGGGCATCTGTACCCAATCCATCTTCCG
>NW_007780453.1:0-3087 GCF_000696425.1 Galeopterus variegatus
GGAGCGCCGCTGCGCTTCCCAAGCGGTGCACTGTAGCAGTGCGCCACCGGGCCGGCCCTAGCAAATTATTTAATATGAATAGAATGGGATGTAATCTAACAAAAAGGTGCTAGTAATATTCTGTCATATAAAATAATTATGACCAGTGTTATATTAGTGGGATAATCTCCCTGAATACTCTTAGAACCTCTCTTCAGAATTACCAGGCTAGAGCAGCATTCTAAATCCTCCTAGGACTTGGTAAAATGAGAAATGATTTGGGGAGGGCACCCATCATGGTCTGTCAGCGCTGTGGATTGATTGAGTTACATCCCCCAAAGTCCACATACCAGAAGCTTAATTCCTACTGTAACTGTTGAGGATGGGAAATCCTAGTACAGTAATTGAAAGATGGGGCCTTGAAGGGTGATTAGATTGTAGGACCACACCTTAGTGAATAGATTAATAGTGGTGGTCAGGGGCGTGGTCGTGAGGGCTTTTAAAGGGGGCTGAGGATGTTAGTGTCTCTCCCTGCTCTGCCATTTTCTGTCACGTGAGACCCCTGCATTGCTGTAAAGCCACCACCAAAAAGACCCTCACCTGACATGTTACCTGGATTTTGGTCTTCCTAGCCTCTGAAACTGTAAGCAGTAAATTTCATTTTCTTACAAATCACCCAATTCTGTGAATTTTGTTATAAGTGAGGGAAACAGACTAATACAGTCTGTGCAGGGAAGCTTTGTTCTATACATTCCCAGAGCAGGGCGAGTGCAAATGCTCCCTCATCACATGATCCAAGTCAGGATTACTAGTTCACATCGAATAAGGTAAAAATAGTGAGAAAGAGGAAAGAATTCTTAAGTAGACCATAAGAGAAGTATGAAAAATGAAATAAATTCTGACTGCAGTCCGGAGTCAAGAACTTTTCTCTCCTCTCATCAGCTCACCCCTCAAGACCTCTGCAAAGCCAGCAGAAATCAGTAGAGGTGGAGAAGCACTGACATTCAGTGAGCAAATAGATTGTAAAATTAGCAAAGTACACAAGAGTTCTCTGAATTTCAGAATTTCCATACTGAAGAGTAGCCTATTCTGGGAAACACAGGAGATGGGGAGGAAAGAGCGTCGAGGGCTGGGGGACAGGGCTCCTGTAAAGGAGCAAGCTGTGGGCTGTGAAAACACAGGAGAGAAAGGGCGAACGTCAGAGAAGAAGGCAGCAAAGGCAACTGGGGTATGTGCTTTGAGTGGTTGCCTTAAATCGACATTTGCCTTCTGGTCTTAAGACTGATGACCCGGATTGTATAGACACCACATGTTTATTGACTATCAGTGATAAGCATATCTAAGAAGTTTCTTTTGAATCTGTGCAAAATAAAAGATCAAAATTTTGGTGGAATTTACTTCTGGAATTTTTAGAATCTCCCCCTCTCAGCCAGTCTCCCCACCTAATGCTTTGGGGAGTAAGGTCGCTTGGGTTATACAAGGCACCTCGATTAGGGTATGAAACTTGATCCACCAACACACCCTCATCCTGGGCCACCCTATCTCTTTAGTAATCACTACCTAAGCCCCCTCTTTCAGAGAGATGCTGGTGAGGAGATATCTGGCTCATGGAAAAGGATGGTCCCCTTTCTCCATGGCAACTGACAGACGGTGGCCACACCCTTGGAGGTGGCGAAGAATATCCATCTGTAAAAGCTTTGGGCTCCTGAGTGCTGAGAAGTCTCTTTCCATGGGTGATGGAGAAACTCACAGCAACTACAGTAAATTCAACATTTCTAAACTCTTCCTTATCACCTCCCCATATCCCACAGTAGCTAGAAATAATCCTGAGGGACAAAAGAGGTTGGGGGAGAACATGAATTAAAAATGCCAACAAAAAAATGTGCTCTATGTTTAATGACATCATGTTTGAGTCAACACACAATTCCTTCTTTTGTGTAATGTCAGCTAGACAACTTCATGGTCAATGTCACTGGGAAAATGCTAGGAGAAGGGACAGAACAGGGAAGCCTTAATAGAATATGACTATGTTTCATTTTCGTGAGCTTATATAGCTAAATGGTTAATCATGCTATTTCCCCTTAATTCCTCCTAAGTCTGCAGTTTGGGGAATATAAACACAGCAGAATTCAACGTTGCTTTCCAATAGGTGAACTGCTATCTTCTGCTCTTGTGCTCCCACAAAAGCCAGAAAAGAAGCATAAGATTAGTGAGGCAGAATTATAGGGAATGCTCTCAGAACTTTCTTTTTTGAACAGATTACTATGTTGACATAGTGAACAAGAAGACCAAAAAAAAAAATCCCTTAGAAAAACATATTGTTTCTATGTACATGTCATTTTTTATTTCCTTACCTATGGGAGGAAAAAGAAAAAAATAAGACTGGAAGGAAATACACCCAGATAACACTGAATTTCTTTGGGTTTTAGGATTCTGGGTGATACTTCTTGTTTTCCTTTTGCTGTTCTGTTTGTTCCAAATTCCCTATGATGAGCAAGTATTACTCAAAACTTTTAAATGTTTAATAAAATATAACAAATACTTATTTAGGAGCCAGCTTGTGCAGTGATTTCAAAAGACTTTAGTAAAAGGTGAAAGATTTATACGATCTGAAGAGAAACCAGAGTATACAAGTCAGGCAGAGAAAAAGAAATACCACATGTTCTCACTTATTGGTGGGAGCTAAAAATAAATAAATAAATTCACTCACACATACACACAAAAAAAAAACCAGGGGCGGGGGGGAGAAGATATAACAACTACAATTTTTTTGAAGTTGTTACAACAAGCAAACGGAAAGGACATCGTTGGGCGTAATAACTTCGTATAGCATACGAGGGAGGTTTCAGTGATGGGCCATAATAATCAACCACATTGTATATTGACAAAATAAAAATTCAAAGGAAAAAAAAACTTTAAAATTGGTATTTTAAAAATGCTTTTCTTCCTTCTTAAGAAAGGCAATTTTCATCTCAATTTCGTACATTTATTCTAAGAAAGCGAGAAGAACTCTGCCTCTTGAAATGAACATCTCTACAGTAGAAGCTGGGCACCTCTGAATTTTTTAGCCCACCTGTTCTACTTAAGCCCAGCACTAGAAAGATCCCA
>NW_007780454.1:0-816 GCF_000696425.1 Galeopterus variegatus
AGAGCTGCCCATCATGAACATCTGACCTACCAAGCCATAAAGCTGGGCATGAACAGCAACATTCCATCATCAAAGCAACTGGTATATATAAGATTAGCCCCAGCAGGCCCTGAAGGTCAATAAGTTACATGAAGAAGTGGCCCAAATGCCCATGGTTCCCACTCCTGCTACACTGCCTTCTCTCTCCCTGCACCCATGGCTTCGTGGGGAGTACTCTATGATCAGTTGACAGAGGAAGGGAAGACTTGGGCCTGTTTTACAGATGTTCTGCACAATATGCAGACACCACCCGAAAGTGGATAGCTGCAGCACTGCAGCCCCTTTCTGGGACATCCCTGAGGGACAGTGGCAAGGGGAAATCTCAATGGGCAGAACTTAGGGCAGTGTACGTGGCTGTGCACTTTGCTTAGAAGGAGAAATGGCCAGATGTGTGATTACATACCAACTCAGGGGCTGTGGCCAATGGTCTGGCTGGATGGTCAGGGCCTTGGAAGGAACACGACTGAAAAGTGGTAACAAGGAAATCTAAGGAAGAGTTATGAGGAAAACCTCTCTGAATAGCTAAAAAATGTAAAGATATTTGGGTCCCATGTGAATGTTCACCAAAGGGTGGCTTCAGCAGAGGAGGATATTAATAATCAAGTGGATGGGATAACCTGTTCTATACATACCAGTCATTCTCTTACCCCAGTCACACCTGTCATTGCCCAACAGACTCATCCACAAAGTGGCCAGGGTAGCAGGGATTGAGATATGGATGTGACTTCCACTCACCAAGACCAACCTGGCTATGACCACCACTGAGTGCCCACCAGT
>NW_007780454.1:1785-3087 GCF_000696425.1 Galeopterus variegatus
GGATGTGACTTCCACTCACCAAGACCAACCTGGCTATGACCACCACTGAGTGCCCACCAGTGGCAGAGACCAACACTGAGCCCCCAATATGGCACCACTCCCCGGGGTGATCAGTCATCCACCTGGAGGCAGGTCAATTACTCCAGACAACTTCCATCATGGAAAGCAGCATTGTTTGTTCTTACTGGAACAGATACTTATTCTGGATACAAATTTGCCTTCCCTGTTTGCAATGCTTCTGCTCAAACTAACATCCTCATTTACAGAATGCCTTATCCACCATCATAGTATTCCACATAGCATTGCTTCTGACCCAGGAACTCACCCAACAGCAAAGGAAATACAGCAGTGGACTCATGCTCATGGAATTCACTGGTCTTACCAAGCTCCCCATCATCCTCAAGCAGCTTGCCTTGATAGAAAGGAAGAACGGCCTCTGAGGATTCAGTTCCAATTCTACCTAGGTGGCAATACCTTGCAGGGCTGGGAACATGCTCTGAATTAGCTGTACATGAAGGCTGTGTACACTCTGAATCAGAGTCCAATACATGGTACTGTTTCTCCCACAGTCAGAATTTACAAGGTCTGGGAATCAACGGGTGGAAATGGGAGTGGCACCATTACCCCTAGTGACCCACTAGCAAAGTTTTTGCTTCCTGTCCCCACGACTTTATGCTCTGCTGGCCTAGAGGTCTTAGTTCCAAAGGGAGAAATGCTCCCACCAGGAGACACAACAAAGATGCTCTTGAACTGGAAGCTAAGAGTGCTGCCCAGCCTCTTTACATTCCTTATGTCTCTGAACCAACGGGCAAAGAAGGGAGTAACTGCGCTGGCTGGAGTGATCGATCCTGACTACCAAGGGGAAATTGGACTACTGCTCCACAGTGGAGGTAAGGAAGAGTATGTGTGGAAAACAGGAGACCTGTTAGGGCATAGTATTACCACCCCCCCATGATTAAAATCAACAAAGAACTACACCAACCCAATTCAGGCAGGACTACTAAGGGTCCATACCCTTTGGGAATGAAGATTTGAGTCACCTCATCATCGGGTTAAAAAAAACAAAACAAAACACAAAAACAAAAAAGCCCAACCAGTTGAGGTGCTTGCTGAAGACAAAGGGAACCCTGACTGTGTAGTGGAAGAAGTCAGTTACAAAAACCAGCTACAACCATGTGAGCACTCACAGAAATGCAGACTGTAATTGTCATGAGTATTTCCTCCCTATTTTGTTATGAATCTTTGTGTGTGTGTGTACATATATATATATATATATATATATATATATATATATATATATAT
>NW_007780455.1:0-1793 GCF_000696425.1 Galeopterus variegatus
CTGGTAAGGGCGCGACACCGAGGGTTGCGATCCCGTTACCGGTCAGTAAAAAAGACAAAAAAAGGGGGGGGGAGGGGAGCTCTTCTGAATAAATGGTTCCCATTTTCCCTTTGGGTTCACATGCCTTACATGTTATATCTGTGTTTAAGTATCAGTTAGAAAAGATAAACTGACTTGGTACAATAAGACAGAAATGGTTATTTAATGACGCAATTTACCTCATTTCCCAAACTATAAATGTAGTCTGCAATTTGATGGTTATACTGCCACTGCATTTCTGCTGGCAACAAACTTGGCTCCATTAACATCTAACGACCTCTACTTCTTAGAGATAAAACAGTTCATAGCAACTGAATAAATTAAAGTGTAAGAAATGGTATTGCAACAGAAATTACTACAAACTTTTCATTTTTTCTTTTTTTTTTTTTAAAGATGGCCGGTAAGGGGATCCTAACCCTTGACTTGGTGCTGTCAGCACCATGCTCAGCCAGTGAGCAAACCGGCCATCCCTATATGGGATCCGAACCCGGGGCCTTGGTGTTATCAGCACCGCACTCTCCCGAGTGAGCCACGGGCCGGCCCAAAACTTTTCATTTTTAACAGGGGTTTTAATATAGCTTTGAATTATTCTATGGGAATTTTTTTCTCATGGTTAAAATGAAAACAGTGCATGCACAAGTGTGTATCAATTTATTTAACTGAATTTACACGTAATTCTTCAGAAACTTATCTGTATAAAAGTGACATTTAAAAAAATAAAACACTGGTTGAAAAAACTTACTGGCAAGAACAATCTTTGGGAAGCACATGGTTTAAAGAGTTTTTTCCACTCCGCTGCATTCTCACTTGGAAAGGTTATGGGATATAATGTATAATTAAATGTTTGTAGAAATGACCAGCTGTCAAGCTAAAAAACATAAAAAAATAAAAAAGAATCCAGTTTAGAATTGTTTCACTTTAAATTTTCTCTGCAAAATCATAAACCAACAGATTATGAAACAGAACAGTTAAAAATTTAGATAGTATACATTTTATGTTGTGCACCATTAAGAGATTCTTCTTTTTCACCATCTTCTTTGTTTTCATTCAAAATCTAAAAATCATAGTAATATGCCAGAAAGACTTTACCATTAAGATCTGAGGCATAATGGAAGTTATTAGGGTATGAATCACAAAATCAGAAAGTTGAAAGCCTTGCAAAATGTTCACCTTCCTCAACTTTATCTGATATGTAAAGTCTCTCAATCCCTAAACAATTTAAAAGTCAGAAAAATTAAGCACTAATTTTATTAGCATAGTATGTGGGATATAATACAATATATTCAAAAAGTCAGATCAGTATGAAACTGGTTAAAAATATTTGTCCATCTATGCATAGTTTTAATATGCATGGATATTCCTGACTTATTAACTGAATATTCTGATAAATACATATCCAATGCCAATTTTTAAAAAAATCATTACAAAAAGCAAAATATATCTGAAAACCTATTAACAAATACATTGACTCTGCAGTTTTCTGAACGCATTTCAAAATAATGAATTTCAAATTCAGTTTAAGTATTACCTATCACTGTTGCTTCAACAGAACTGTGGATTCAAATTTCCTGAAAAACATTCAGAAACAATCTATGAGGTAGAAAAACTACGTAGTTTATGTAACAGGCTGAAGATATTATCTTTTTGAACTATGACTGTGTTCAAGTAACTTTAAAAAATTATCTTCCAACATAGTTTAAGAGAATGCTTTTACTTCCCACACTCTGTTTTGGTGTCTCTGTTAATTATTTTAA
>NW_007780455.1:2802-3087 GCF_000696425.1 Galeopterus variegatus
AGACAGACAGACAGACAGAAGGGAGGATAATCATTAGCATCATCTTTAATGCCATCTCAGAACATAAGGTAGTGAGATTTCAGGTGAATTTTCTTTTTCTTACATATTCTCCTCCCTGTATCTTCTGTTCTCTTCTTACATAGTAATAATTTTTTAAGAAGGATGCAAGGCTGTCCTGATTAAACTATATTTTCCACCCCACTAATAGCTAGTTATGGTCATATGACTAAATTTAGACCAATGTGATATTAGCAGAAATGTCACAATGACTTCTGGAAAGTGTCC
>NW_007780456.1:0-3087 GCF_000696425.1 Galeopterus variegatus
GGTCCAGCTAGGGCCACAATGTGATCAAGTTCAGGCTTTAAGGTGATCACTGTCTTTGTGAGGAGTGGATTGTATTGAGGTAATGGGGGGAGGTGTATTAATTAGGGTAGACTAAACTGCTATAACAAATAATAAAAATGTAGTGGCTCAAACACCATAGAACTTTATTTATCACTTGCATTAACAGTCCAGGAAGGGTGCTCCACATCAGTGGGATGCTCTCTTCCATGCATATCCTCAGGGAGTCAGGCACCTTCCATTTGTGTGACTTCACCATCCCCTAGGACCATATCATGTGCAAAGTCAATACTAAGTTACCTTCTTCAGATTTCCTACAAAGGAAGGAAAAAGAGCACAGAGAGATGATTTACGTTTTCTTGGAGACCGTGGCCCAGAAGTGGCACTCACCACATCTGTTCGCATTCTACTGGCACGAATGTACTTAGTGGCTACACCTAACTGCAAGAAATCCTGAATGTTCTCTAGCTGTGGTCTCTATCACAGGAGCCCACTGCAGTAAACAGATGAAAGATCAAAGTGGCTTGGATGAGGATGGGAGCAATAGAGGTGGTGAGAAGTGATCATGTTCTGAATACATTTGTTGGTAGAATCCATAGGATTTACTGATGCAATAGATGTAAGTGTGAGAGAAAGAGAGAAATCAGGATGAATCTTAGATGCTTGTGTAAACAGTGGTGTCATTTACTCAGATGAAGATGACTTGGGGAGAATAAATTTCTGTTTTAGCCATCCTAAGTTTGAGGTGCTTATTAGCCATATAAGGGGAGAGATTAAGAAGACAAGTAAATATTCAATCTTCAGTTCAAGGGAGAGGTCAAGGATGATGTAAACTTGGAGTTGTCTGTACCTGGGCAGTATTTAAAGCCATGGGACTAGATGATATCTGTTAGGAGGGCGTATTTATGGAAAAAGGAGAGTGCTGAGTATTGAATGTTGGGATACTCCAATATTTTCAGGTTGGAAGGAGGAGGTGAGCCAGCAAAGGAAACTGAGAAAGAGTGGGCAGTGAGATAGGAGGAAAGCCAGGAAATTGAGGCATCTTAGAGAAGAAAGTGTTTCAAGAAGGAGAAATGAGTGTCAGATGCTGTCTGAGAGGTCAAGTAGGAAGGACTAGAAGTTGACCATTGAATTTGATAAGATTCAAATCACTGGCAAGCTCAGGAGTAGTTTTAGAGGAACAGTATATCCAATCCTAAGAGTGGGTTGAGAAAATAATGGGACGGAGGTCAAGTAGGAAGGACTGGAAGTTGACCATTGAATTTGATAAGATTCAAATCACTGGCAAGCTCAGAAGGAGTAGTTTTAGAGGAACAGTATATCCAATCCTAAGAGTGGGTTGAGAAAATAATGGGACATAGAGACTGCACAGGCAATTCTTTTGAGGAGGTTTGCTATAAGGAGGATAAAGAAATAGAGCTGTAACTAGGGAATGGCCTGGAGACATTTGTTTAGGGAGGTATTATAGTGTATTTGTATTTGATGGGAATAATTCATTAAGGGACAGAAGAATTGATGACATCAGAAAAAAGTCCTTGAACAGGCCAAAGAGGGTGGGAGGCAGGACACAAGTAGAAGAGGGGCCTGAGGTAGGAGTGGGGACTGTGCACCTGCTGTAAAAGGAGGGAAGGCAGAAGAGCGTACAGATGCCAGGGGCTTGGCAGATTTGGTGATGAAAGGATATAAAAGTTCTCTTTGGAGAGGACAGTTGTTAATTTGTTATGTCAGAGAGTAGGAGAATGAGTTGACTAGATGTAAGACTGCTGAGGAATGCTGAAGTGTGGAAGTGTGTGTGTGTAAGGGAGCGCTGACGGCCCTGCACCGTGGAGCCTAAGCTAGGTAAGAGGGTAGTGAGAACAGGAGGTAGGTCATGGAAAGCAAAAACATCCAGGGCAAATTAACCAAAGGTCCTTCTGTGGACTATGAATAGTTGGAATAAGGGTCAGCAGAGCAAATGAGCTTTAAATTTTGTTTTTTTTAAAGGAGATGATGGGCTGAGAGTAGATTGCTTAAAATCATGATTTAGGAAGTGTAAGGTTACTGGCAATGACAAGCCTCAAATGTGGTTAAGGGAATTGGTGGTTGAGGTGAGTGAAAGGTGAGATTGTTGGAATGAGGATTTCAGTGACCCGAGAGAGCAGGGCATTGAATGAGTTGTTTATGTAGAAGTCTGCACGAAGTCAGCAAAAATAATGATGGGGTGGTGACAGAGAGAATTATGGTGAGTCAGGCGCTGAAATCCTTAACAAGGGAAGGGGAGAGACAAAGAAGTTGGTAAGGACTACAACGATAAGGGGTAGGGTGTGAAATGGTGTGATGGCATATTCTTTGGAGGGGCAAGGTCATAAAGCCACAGTGACCAGAGAGGATAGAAGACTTGGACTAGCCCTAGGCTCAAGACAGATATGGACCCTGCCCCCATAAAGCATATAGTCCAGTAGGCAGAGAAACACATAACTAAATACACAGCTCCAAATAATTGTAGTGGATGAAGAAAGGAAATGGGTTGTAGGAAATATTAATGGTGTGAGGGAATAAATTTAGATTTTGTTGGGGAGGCTGATTTCTTTGAGAAACTGATATTTGAGCTCAGACCTGAGGGATGAATAGGAGTTGGACTGGCAGAGGGCTAGGGGATCCATGAGAAGTGGATCCCCGCTGAACTCCAGGAACCAACACATAAAATGTGGTGGAGGTGAGGAAGAAGAGTAGTGTATGAGACAGGATCTGGACACGGAGAGAGGAGGCAAGGGCAGGGGAGAGGAGATGGCACCTTCAAAGTAGTTTGGCTGAAGCAGAAAGTTGGGATTGGAGAGAAGAGAAAGGGCTAGTTAGGGAGCTGTCAATCATATTTCCAGAGCAACAAATTATAAGGGTTGAGAACACCTGAAGATTTAGTGTTGCCATGAAGTATAAACATATAGCCAAGTTAATGCAACATATTATTTGTTTGAATCACTATTGTGGTATTCATGATGATTAGACCACATTGTTAAGCAATCTATATGTATTTCATGGTTAAATTGAGCATTTCTGGAATCAGCTGTAACTGGGATGGTAGAGCTGAAT
>NW_007780457.1:0-1198 GCF_000696425.1 Galeopterus variegatus
TTTTTGTTTAGTGTTGTTTTTTTCATTTTGTCCATTGGTTATTTTAAAAGTCAAATAAGGGCCGGCCCGGTGGCGAACTGGAGAGTGCTCCGCTTGGGAGTGTGGCTGCGCTCCCGCCGAGGGTTCGGATCCCATGTGGAGACCGGTTCCCGCTCATGGGCTGAGCACAGTGCGGGCGCAATGCCGAGGGTTGTGATCCCATTACCGGTCAGTAAAAAAGACAAAAAGGAAAAAAAAAGTCAAATAAGATACATGACCTAAAGGTGCTTACAAGCCTTTCAACAGAGAGATGCTGACGGGACCTCCTGTCTCCTTTCCTTAGCATCTACAGTTGCTCTAGACTCCTTGCATCGCTCCCATGCAAGGTGAGGAATAGCACTGCTTCCCAGGACCTGGGCCCATCTCCTGACCTCTCTGGAGATCCCACCATGGCTAGGGACCAAACCTCCCTATCATACACTGGAGAATTTAAAGAAAATTTACCTGTAACAATGAGCTTTGTGCCAGGACCAAACACTTTGATTCTGCTGCCTTGCATTGCCTACTATCTGAAAAGACTTTGTAAAAATCTGCCTCATGCAGGAAAAATACCACATGTGCTCACTTATAAGTGGGAGCAAAGACAGAAAGAAGGAAGGAAAGAAAGACCACAGTGGTGCATTGCACTTGCAGACGGAGAGAACAGACCTAGGGATCCAAAGTGGAGTGCGGGGAAAGGGGATAGAGTGGGAGGTTGGGGATTAATTGGGTGGGGGACACGGGGTGTAACACAATGTGTGGTAATGGGCATGCTGCCAGTATGGATCTGGCCATCACATCTTGGGCACGAGTGGTGACAGTCAGCTTTCTACCCATGAATAACCAATCAAAAAATAAAGGAAAATAAAATAAAATTAGCTTAGGGGCACCTGTGCAAGTAGGAAAAAGAGTGTAGGTGTTAGTAGTATCATCCTGCCCTGGATTAGGGTTTCATACAACATTGCTGATAGAAATAAATTTGTTTTGTTGAATCCTTGATGAAGTTTCACTCATCAGCAGTTATAGGCTTATAAATGTGTATATGGTGACATTTTATTCAATTCAGCCTCACAATGCTCTACATATTTTACTGTCTTGGAGGGAGAACTCTTGAAAATATCAGTTCCTGTATCCACAGGCTAGTCCTGAAAGTGCACATTCATAACTGAGCTTGTCTATA
>NW_007780457.1:2676-3087 GCF_000696425.1 Galeopterus variegatus
TTGTAATATAAATACATGATTTAATATTTCTAATATTGCATATTGGTCCAGATCATGCAATTTGGTATAGACTGGTCTCAATTGGATCCCATACTTTGCCACAGTTACTACTTATATGACTTTAGGAAAGTCACTGAACTTCTGTCAGCATCAGTTTCCTCATCTGTGAAATGGCTATGGGGATCTCCTGCTTAGGGCTTTTGTGGAAGGAGACAAGGCACTGAAACTGTTTAGCATGGTGTCTGGCTCTTGATAATTATTACCTGATATTAATTTTCTATTTAATGAGATGACAAAGGGCAATTACATCAAATTCTTCCACTAAATACAATATATGGATTTTACAAGCCATAACTGCTACACAAATTAAGGAAGGAAATGAGCTAATGGACCCAAGACCTCCTGCTTGTC
>NW_007780458.1:0-3087 GCF_000696425.1 Galeopterus variegatus
ATATAAGCCCATCTTCTTCATAACTCGTTGATAGTAACATTTATCTAGGTGGTGCTGACCTGCCCAGACAACATGCTCACATTAGACTGTGACTTTGATGATTTTAACATTAATTAATACAACTGAATGCTTTGGCTCTATTCCTTCAAGGGGATTTTTTTCCAGAAGAGAGCCAAATGAATAGTACTATGTATCTAGAATGCATTTTGTCAGCTAAAACAAACTGCATAAAAACCCTACCCTGAAAACAAAAGACCTGTAAAGGAGGGAAACAAAGCAAATGCTATATAAAAGCAGAATATAGTTTGAGAAAACCCATTTTGAAAAGAAAATCATTATCAAGATAAGCAGTTGTCTGCACACAAACCATGACAGACATTCAACTAAATGTCCTTTTACCTTTGTTTATGTGACAACTCATTACCACTTTCAAAAGGACTTCTGTGTTCTGAACTCTAAACTAGAAATGATTTATGTAGCAGTTTCATAAAATTCATCAGAAAAGTAAAGCTTTTTAAATCTCATGTAAACACTTTCTCTAGTAAACAAAATACATTGTCTAATTAAAATTCAAAGAAAGCTTAATTAAAATAAATACCACCTTGATTACCCCTACTATTGATCCAGTGAAAGAAGTTACTAACATGCTAAAACAGGTGAACACTGGTCTCTTTGTTTTTTTCCTCATTTAACACACAATAAAAATCAGAGGATAATGTAAGAATCCTGGTTCTGTGTTCCAATGCAAAATTTCTCACAAAGCCATTATTACTAGATAGAATTATGGAGTCTTACCTACTTTCATTTACAACTTTTACTAATAGACATGCTGTCTTTTAGGAGGAAATTATTTTCACTCTCAAAATATTTTTCCCTATATCTTCTCTGACAAAGGACAAAGGAAAGTCTTACAGAAAATAGGCAACAGCTTGGAAATTTTGGTAGATTCTCTATGTTGACAAAATTCTTGCTTCTTTTTTCTTACAAAAAGAACATATACTTTAAGTGAAAGCATGCTTTCCAAGAATGAATTTTGCTGAATAATGCAAAGAAAGACCATAGTTTAAGTAAATTTGTCTTCTAGTTATGACAGCAATTGATAGCATAGGATTGAGATGATTATAGTTTTTTTTAGTAATATTTCGATTATTATTAGCACCTTGGTAAACGTCCTCCTTGAGATGTTTTCCAATTACCTTAAATGATGGCTGATATTTCAAGCAATCTGGTTGCTGATCTGAGTTGGAGTGTGGAGGCCTAGGCCAGTATCAAAATGAAGCCAGAGGACCAGAGCGTAGACCCAAGGTTTATCAAGAGATAAACCAGGTAGTCTAGTCTAGACATCAGAATATGGAGACCAGACACAGAGGCACAGGCTAAGTGTGACCTGGAAATGTTAGACCAGAATAGAAGGTATGGATGGAGAGAACAGATATCATAAGATTAGAATGGAATGGTCCCATAAGCCTCTCTGCATACCAAAATACTCTTTTAAGAGCACCTGAAACTTCTAGCAGTGTGTGGGGAAGGTCTATTAAAGGTTCCAAGCCGCCTCAGACATTCATGAGAAGCTCACAGAAGTCGTTGCCTGGATTACTATGATTTTTTTTCAATCTTCTGAATCCATGCCTAAGTCAACTTTGTTTTCACAGAAGGAGTTGAACATCATTGTCAAAACAATCTATAGGGGTTCTGGTCAAGATGGTGGAGTAGTCAGTTCCTGGTGTCACTCTCTTCCACAGAGTGACCAATTTGCAGCTATTGAGGAGCAGCGATGGAGGACCTGAGATCTGCATTGGAGCGGACAAGAGCCGCCTGCCACAGGACCCCAGATTAGGTTGCTCCCCATTCCGTAGAGAGACTTTAGACCTTCTGAGCCCACATGCCCTGAGCCAGCCATCCTGGAGAAGGCAGGCAGGGTGGGACTTCTGGCCCAGGCAAGTCCCCGCCTCTGAGAGTGACTTAACAGTCTCAAAGCACCCACACTCTGAGCCAGCCATGCCAGAGAAGGCAGGCAGGGCAGGACTTCCAGCCCAGGCTTGTTTCTGCTGCCCAGAAGTGGCAGTCCCTTCAGGATCCAAGCTAGACATCATGGTGAAACAAGTGGACTGTGAAACCCCTGACCACAATAACTAAACACCAAAGGAAAGATATGGGAAATATGAAAAATCAAGAAAGTATACCACCACCAAAGGAAATTAATAACTCTCAAGCACTAGATCCTATAGAACAGGAAGTTGTTGAAATGACAGACAAGAAATTTAGAGTAACTATTCTAAGGAAACTAAACTCAGTTAGACAACACAAAGAAATGAGAAAAAATATAAAGGATGTTAAAGAAGAAATGTACAAAGAAATCAATGCCTTGAAAAGGAATGTAGCTGAGCTTGTGGAGCTGAAGGATTCATTCAATGAAATAAAAAACACAACAGAGAGTTTAAATAGCAGACTTCAACAAGCAGAAGAGAGAATTTCTGACCCTGAGGACAGGCTGTTTGAATTAAAATAGGCAGACCAGAAAAAAGAAAAAAGAATCCAAAAAATTGAAGAAAATCTAAGAGAGACAACTGATAACCTTAAGCGTGCAAATATCCGAATCATGGGTATTCCAGAAGGGGAGGAAAAAGAAAATGGCATTGAAAACATACTCAATGAAATAATAGCAGAAAACTTCCCAGGTATAGGGAAAGTCACAGATCCCCAGATTCAGGAAGCCCAAAGACCACAAAACACATTCAACCCCAAAAGGTCCTTTCTAACACATGTGATAATCAAGCTGGCAAAACTCAAAGAAAAGAGAGAATCTTAAAAGCTGGTGAGGGAAAAGCTTCAAGTCACCTATAAGGGAGCCTGCATCAGACTAACAGCAGACTTCTCAACTGAACCCTTACAGGCCAGAAGAAAATGAAGAATGGGATGATATATTCAAAACATGAAAGGACAAAAAATGCCAGGCAAGAGTACTTTACCCAAGCTATCCTTCCAAAATGAAGAACAAATAGTATAGTTCTCAGACAAACAAAAACTGTGGGAATTCACTACCACACGAACAGCCTTACAAGAAATTCTCAAGGAAGTACTGGGTTT
>NW_007780459.1:0-931 GCF_000696425.1 Galeopterus variegatus
GAAGTATTTTGTCCAAGGTTAGGAAGCTAGCAAGGGTGATGCAATTGCGAAAAAAAAAAATAAGTATTTTTTTATCTTAAGGGAAATTTGGAAAAATAAATGTGTAGGTTCCCTTTTTAATTAAGGAAAATATATCCAAAATGTGAGTCTTTCAAAGCAGGAAATCAACTTTAATTAAATTGAAGGAATACACAATATGTTGTTGTTTAAGCTCTATATTAGGCATCATTGTCTCTGCTGAGAGCAAACAGAAAGAATAGAGAATGTTGATGACCAAAGTTGATAAGTAATAAACCTCCCTGCTAAGTAATCAGGATAGACAAAGAAGTGAAACTAAAACGTAATTCTTCTTGATCACATATATATAAGGAATATAGAAAAGTTCTTGTAATTTTACTGAGATTGATAGGTACAAATGAAACATAGCATTTTAAATTAAAGCTTAATAATAGTATTTGGCATGAGATGTTTTAGTAGGGAATATTGCCAGTTCATATTATTTTTAATTAAATGAAAATAACATCATAACATATTATTTCATTGTTTTCCTTCAAAAAGTTAGAAAATAGTTTTAATTTTATTCTGTTGATCACTATTACGTTTTTGACTGCTCTTACAAATCTCTTTGAGCAAGGTGTTTTGAGGCAGATAAGTTTTCAAAATTATGAAGAAACCAAAGTATTTGTGAAAGTTTCTAAAATAAAAGATACTGAAATAGCTGACTATATGTTATAATAAATAACAAGAATGTGAATACAGACTGTTTGACTCTCAGAGCACATGTTCTTGCAAATATCGACTGGATGTTGATGTATTACTTAGAATTCCCTGAGGGGCAATATGTAAAAATATCAAAATTAGTGAAAACATGTACTTATACTCTATTTGTCCCCAGCATCAGGGCAATCTCTAATAGATTCAGTAGAACAGC
>NW_007780459.1:2603-3087 GCF_000696425.1 Galeopterus variegatus
ATAACAAAGCATTGTTTAGCAAAGAATAAATGGAAAAACAAAGAACACATTAAAAATTAAAATGGCATGTTAAATTTGTAGATTAAATAAGCTGTAAAATAAACATCTAAAATAAATTTTAAGCATTTGCATGGATATTTGTAACTCAAATAAGCAGCCATTTAAAGACAGATAGATGATTTGATTCAGTATTTTGTTCCTTGAAAATACTGTAATATCTATTTGGGGTAATGTATATATTTCTGTTATTAATAATTAAGCTTTCAATCATCAGCTGAATTTATGCATAACTTTCTGCAAATAGTAATACCATGTTAAACTTATTCAGGGATTTTTTTAAAATATGATTTTGTTAGTTGTTTAATTTTACTGAAGTAAATATTTATGGCATATGTAAGCTACTATAAAATGGATATAGCAGAGTATTCAAACTGTTCTTTGTAATATTTTATAGCATTCACTTTTGCATTTAATTGCAGATTTG
>NW_007780460.1:0-3087 GCF_000696425.1 Galeopterus variegatus
GGGTGGTTTTTTTTTTTAAAAGCTTGGATTTCTCAAAGAGACTGTTTCAGTGAGACAGAAGAATCAAATTTTCTTAGTTCATCTGTTAACAGTGAACATGCCAAAAAAAAATGTTAAAAACCACAAATTTTAAAAAATCAATAGAGAAGAAATAGTTGGAAGAATCCTAAATCTATTAAATAAATTGAATGCATAAAAGCCTCCTCACCACCCCCCCACACACACACACAAAGAAAAAAGAAAAAAAACTCTCTAGACCCAGATGGCTTCACTAATGAATTCTACCAAGCATTTAAAGAAAAAACAATACTAATCTTACACAAAGTTCTTTCAAAAAATTGAAGAGGAGGGAATACTTCCAAACTCATTTGTGAGACCAGCATTATCTTGAAAGCTAGCCAATATCCTTCATGAAAATAAATGCAAAAACCCTTAACAAAGTATTAGCAAATTGAATTCAGCAATGTAAAAAAAGGCTAATAAAACATGACCAAGTGAGGTATATCCAAGGAATGCAAGGTTGGTTCAACATTTGAAAATCAATGTAATTCACTATATCAATGAAGACAGAAAAGCCATATGATCATCTCAATAGATGCAAAAAAGGCTTTGACTAAATTCAGACTTCATACATGAAAAAACAACAACAAAACTCTTAGCAAACTAGCAAACTAGGAATAGAAGGGAATGCCCTCAACCTGATAGTATGCATCTGTCAAAAAATCTACAAAAAAAACCCTTTAACAGCAGTTTACTGTTGTAAATGTCTTCCCTCAAAAGTCAGGAACAACAAAGGATTTCCACTATCACTACATCTTTTCAGTATTCCATTGGTCAGCAAGTGTAATAAGGCAAGAAAAACAAATAAAAGGCATACATTTTATAAAGAGAAAAAAAAACTTTGTGTTCTCAGATAACATGATTGTCTAGAGAGCAGATCCCAAAGAATCTACCTATAAGCTACTAGATCTAACAACTAAGTTTAGCAAAGTTTCAGGATACAAGATAAACAGACCAAAAAAAAAATCAATTGCATTTCTATAAACTAATAATGGACAATTGAAAACAGATTTTTTTGAAAGTACTGTTTAAAATAGCATCCAAAACACAGAATACTTAAAGATAAATCTAACAAAATATCTGCAAAGTATGCCAAAAACTAAAAACCATTGATGACAGAAATCAAAGAAGTCCTAAATAAATGGAGAGAATACTATTTTTAAATCAGAAGATTCAATGTTGTCAAGACATCAATTTTCTCCAAATTGATACACAGATTGTGTAATTCCAATCAAAATCCCAAGAGGTTTTTGTAGAAATCAATGAACTGATTCTAAAAATTATATGGAAAAGTGAAGGACATAGAATAACCAAAACAATTTTGAAAAAGATAAATAAAATTGGAGGACTTACCCTGTCTGATTTCAAGACTTAACATAAAGCAACAGTAATCAAGACAAATGATAGACCCATAGATCAATTGAACAGAGTAGAAAGCACAGAAGTATACCACACAAATATTGATTTCTAGCAAATGTACCAAGGGAATACAACACAGAAAGGATAGCCTTTTCAGCAGACTGTGCTGGAGTATTTGGATATCCGCATGTAAAACATGAAACCCAATCCCTATCTCACACCATACTTAAAAGTGAACTGGAAGTTGATCAAAGACCTACATTTAAAATTAAAACTATAAAATCTTTATTGGTAGAAAACATAGTAAAAAATCTTTGTGACATTGGCTTAGGCAAAGATTTCTTAGAAAGATCACAAAAAGTATAATCCATAAAAGAAAAAAGTTGATAAACTATATTTCAGCAAAATTTAGTACTTTTGCTCTTCAAATGATATTGTGAAGAGAATGAAAGGAAAACCCGAAGACAGGGAGAAAATATTTGCCAAGAACCTATCTCATAAAGGACTGGTAACTAGAATATATACAGAACTCTCAAAACTTAATAATAAGAAAATACACCCAATGAAAAGTGGGCAAAAGATTTGAACAGATAATTCATCAAAGAAGAAGATATAAATGGCAAATAAGCATGTGAAAAGGTGCTCAGTAGAGAAATGTAAATTAAAAGCATGGTATCACTATGCACCTGTTGTAATGGCTGCCACAACAACAGCAGCAATAACAAACTGACAATATAAAATGCTTGTGAGTGTGGGGAGAAACTGTAACTCTCATGCATTTACTGGTGGGAATGCAAAATGGTACAGCCACTTAGGGAAAGAGTTTGATGATTTCTTTTAATGTTTAACATACACTTATATGATTCAGAAAACCTGTATTTACATATTTACTAAAGAGAAATGAAGACATAGGTTCACACATATACATAAATGTTTATAGCAACTTTATTCATAATTACCCAAAACTGGAAACAACCAAACAACCAAATAATGAATAAGCACATTGTGGTACATCCATATAATCATAATTGAATACCATTCATCAATAAAAAGGAATACATTCACAACATTGCTGAATTTAAAAGTATTTTGCTAAGGGAAAGAAGTCACATTCAAAAGGCTACATCCTATATGATTCCATTTATATGACATTCTGGAAAAGGCAGAAATAGAACTCAGGTTTATGGTTGCCAGGTTGGCAGGAGCCAGAGTAGGGACAGGGGATTGACTACATAGGGGCACGAAGGATCTTTTTAAGATGGTGGAAATATTCTCTACCCTGATTGTGGGGGTGGTTACATGACTGTACAAACTTCTTAAAATATGCTGTACATTTGAAAAGACATTGTTTGTCAATTATATTGCAATCAAAAAAATAACATTTTGCAGGCCTTCTAAAGAAAATGTGTGTAAAGGAAATTACAAAAGGATCTAAACCATCTTAGTGTTCCAGTCTCCTCTGCTCCAGCTTCTCCTCCCACCTGGAGCTGGGCTTATGGTCGTGAGCAGGTGGATTCAAGAGGGGAGGAAGAAATTCTACTTTCTGAGCAGTAGTTTAATACTGTTTGGCTGGAAATGCTTTGCTTCATACAGGGAAAATTCTACTCTGCTTGAAAATAGTAATTTAAAAAAGAAATTACCTATCATATGTAAAGGGACCTATCTGAC
>NW_007780461.1:0-591 GCF_000696425.1 Galeopterus variegatus
GCCCTCCATTCCTTTTATAAGGTTGCTAATCACATTCATAAAGGCTCTACCCTCATGATTTAATCACACCTAAAAGGCCCACCTGTTGATACTGTCACATTGGTAATTAAGTTTCAACATATGAGTTTTGGTGGACACATTCAGATCATAGCAGTTATCCAGGGGGAAACATTCTATTCTTCATTAACCACACAGGACCAAATAAGTACAGACAAAAGCAACACATGTTTAAACTTTTTTTTTTAATGAACATTTTTAAAATCACATATCAGAGTTGTGAAAAGAAAACCAGTTTTTGATAGCATAGAGCTATGATCTTGAGGTGGTTCATGAACTAAATAGGTCAAGAATTGGATGATAAAACATATTCTGTGAGTTGACTCAAAGGTAGAATAGCTGGTATGCTTTGAAAGTCCTGGGACAACATCCTGTCCCAAAATTTGGCTCCTACTATCTCATAATATCTAGAATCCCACCATTACAGATTCCTTAACTCCTTTAGAGTTTTAAAGAGTTTGTGGCACCCAAAGCCCTGATTTAAAATGCACATAGCTCTGAGAGGAATATTACCTTAAGACACTTTAGTAAATA
>NW_007780461.1:2332-3087 GCF_000696425.1 Galeopterus variegatus
ATGTGGTCATTGTAATGAATGGTTTAGTTTTCAAAAAGCTCCTAAAGATATTTTTCACTCCAAAGAGCCATAGATTAAGAAATATATGCAGATCATAGATAGGAACAAGTCTGTTCTATTCACCAAACTCACCATTTGTTACTCCAGCAAGAGCCTGCCTTGCTATAATTTAAAATAACAACAAAACCTGATAATTCAGTTACTCAAATAGACCATACTGAATTCACTGAACTTGCTGACCATTAACCTGAAAGATACCTGTCATTTAAGGAGAGTCCTAAAGGCACTTACATGGAGATTCTGGTAATCAAATACCTTTCGGTATGTCACACCCTAAACCGAGACCTCTGTGTTGATAATCACTCTGTCTTTCCTTCCAATCAAATCACCACTATTACCCATTGTAGGGGTCAAGTCTATTTCATTCAGGTGCTAGTGGCAAAAGTCAATTAGAATCTTAGAATTTAGGGCAAAACTCTGAGGTTTAAGTTTTAGAACAAAGTGCTTTTTCTTTTCATTTTCAAAGCCAAAAAAACTTTATGCCTGGTATTTCAAACCAATTTGAATTTACATTATAAATGTAAATGGTATTTCTCTATCAATTAAGTTTTGCCTAAATACTTGTGAAATTATAAACTTGTTTGTAGATCAGTTAGGTCAGAAATATTTGATGCAGTGAAAACAAACCACAAAAATCATAAATTGGTAATGTGTGTGAATGTGCTTTTTAAACAGAAAAGCATTGTATAAATGTA
>NW_007780462.1:0-824 GCF_000696425.1 Galeopterus variegatus
TATTCTGTCACAGTTCTAGATTTTAGAAGTCTGAAATCAAGGTCTTGGCACTACTGCACTTCCTTCACAGTTCCCTAGGGGAACATTTTGCCCTGCCTCTTCCAGCTTTTGGTGGCTCCAGATGTTCCATGGTGTGAGGCCGCATAACTCTAATCTCTTCATTTTTCTTCTGTCTGTCTGTATTCTTCATTTCTCTGCCTGTCTGTATTCTGTGTATTTCTTATAAAGACGCTTGTCCTGGGATTTAAGCCCCACCCAGAATATTCATAATAATATTGTCTTGAGATTCCAAATTTTAGCATTCTTTACAATCATGGTAGGCCAAGAACCTCTCAAATCATTAATAACTGTTTCCTTTTGCTTAATAGTTTCTTTCTTAATTTCTCTTTCCTTTCAAATTTTACTATAAGCATCAAGGACAAACTAGGTCACACCTTCAACACTTTGCTTAGAAATTGCCTCAGCTACATATCTTAGTTCATTTTTTACAAAGTTTGATTCCATACAACTGCAGAATAAATTTCAGACAAGTTTTCTGCCACTATAGCAAGGTTTGCCTTTCCTGCTGTCCAATTTCCTTTGGAGCCCTTTCCAGAAATGCCTTTAACATTTATATTTCTACCAACACTCTGTTCAATCTATGCTTTTGCTCAAAAAATACTCAAAATTATTTCAGCCTCTACTCATTATCTAATTCCCAAGCCACTCACACATTTTTAAGTATTTGTTACAAGGGCACCTACTTTCAGTTACCAAAAAACTGTTAATTTCCTAAGGCTTTCTTAAAAAGCTGCCACAGACTAGGTGGCCTACAATAACAAAAA
>NW_007780462.1:2796-3087 GCF_000696425.1 Galeopterus variegatus
CTGTAGTTGTTTGACAAGCCTCTATAGTGTTTTCTATAATGGCTATACTAATTTACGGTCCCTCAACAGTGTAGAAGTATTCCCCATTCTCAGCATCCTCACCAGCATTTGTGATTCTCAGTCTTTTTGATTATAGTCAGTCTAACTGGGGTGAGATGATATCTCACTGTGATTTTAATTTACAATTCCCTAATAATAAGTGATGTTGAGCATTTTTTCATGTACCTGTTGGCCATTTGTCTGCCTTTGAAAATTATTTATTTAGCTCTTTTGTCCATTTTTTTTTTTTTT
>NW_007780463.1:0-653 GCF_000696425.1 Galeopterus variegatus
AGCAAAGCTGAATAAATTCCAGGGACATTGAGAGCAGAGGTCTTCTTACTATCAATTTACCTCGATTTCCACAAGAGGGTGCTGTTGGGTAAAGTCTCTTCAAAGTGAGATGATCTTGAATAAAAATTTAACTAGGTATTAAAAACCCAGAAAGATTATTGCAGTATTTTGGATATAATCATTATACATTAAGGAAGTACACCAATGACATCAGCATAGATAGGTGCTATATAAATCTCCTAGGGATCCCTGGATTATTGGTTGTTGTTTTTTTTTTCAAATTAAGATGTCAGATTTATTTTAACACACCTGAATTTAATGTGGAAAAATGAAACAAATACATTATATCAAAGCAGCAGCCTTTTTAAAAATCATGCTATAGAGAAGATAAAGAATGCATTAATAGGGAGTACGCCTGGTTTAATCAAGAAGCTTTTATAAATACCATAGTCTCAGAAAGATTTGACAAATGACAAAGATTTTTTTCCATGTCTAGTCTTTTAAAGCAGACAAAGATTTGCTTAGAATAAAGCTGCTTTAAAGAGCACACAAAAGTTGAACACAAAGGGTAAGATTAAATTCATCAGTGCAAAGTGATGAAGAGTAAGAGATACTGGACAGGTGCTTTCAACAGAAAACTCATCTTCCAAGGT
>NW_007780463.1:2803-3087 GCF_000696425.1 Galeopterus variegatus
AGTAGCTGTGCGCTTCGGGTGTTTAAAGAGGAACTCCTTGAGGGGTATATTTTCTGGCCGACTAGACCAATCCCATATCCAATCTGAGTTTTTCTTCAACATGCTTTCAACTTCTCTCCTTCTCTCAATGTAATCTTCCTCAGACTGAGAGCTGTTTTTTTTTTCCAATGCTACTATGGGTATCGGTTTCACAAGCTCTATAAATATCCTGTGGTGTCTGTGGCTGTCACAGTGAGAACTCTTGGAGCTACTCCGTCCAGATTCATGCTGGGCATCAAGGAGTA
>NW_007780464.1:0-872 GCF_000696425.1 Galeopterus variegatus
CATCCTAAAGCTTCTATAAAAAAACTCTGAGAGTTGATAAATGATTTCAGCAATTTGCAGCATACAAAATCAACCCACATATTCAATAGCATTTTTTACACTCCAACAGTGAACATGCGGAAAAAGAAATCAAGAAAGCTAGCCCATTTACAATAGCCACCAAAAAAATAAAATATTTAGGAATAGAGCTGACCAAGGTTGTGAAAAATCTCTACGAAGAGAACTGCAAACCACTGTTGATAGAAATTAAATAAAACACAGGAAGATGGAAAGATATACCATGCTCTTGGATTGGAAGAATTAACATTGTGAAAATGTCCATATTACCCAAATTGATGTACTGATTCAATGTAATCCCCATCAAAATTCCAATGACATTTATCTCTGAGATGGAAAAAGCTATCCAGATATATATATGGAACAACAACAGACCACACATAGCCAAAGCAATGCTGAGCAAAAATAAATAAAGCTGGGGGTATAACACTATCTGGCTTTAAACTATATTACAAAGCTATAATAACCAAAACAGCATGGCACTGGCATAAAAGCAGACACATGGATCAATGGAATAGAATAGAGAACCCAGATATCAATCCATATGCCTGATCTTTGACATCTGATCTTTGACAAAGGCAGCATGTCTACATCCTGTGGAAGAGACTGTCTTTTCAACAAGTGGTACTGGGAAAAATGGTTACTCATATGTAGGAGAATGAAACTAGACCCGTACCTCTCACCATATACCAAAATCAACTAAAAATGGATTAAAGAATTAAGCAAACATCCTTAAACAATAAAATTCCTTAAAGAAAACATAGGGGAACCACTCCAGGAAGTATGAGTGGGTACAGAATTTATGAATAGGACCC
>NW_007780464.1:2760-3087 GCF_000696425.1 Galeopterus variegatus
CTTATTTCACTTAACATTATGTCCTTCGGGCTTGTCTGTGTTGCTGCAAATGACAGGATTTCATTCCTTTTTATAAGTACACAATTCTATTTGTATATGTGACACATTTTCTGTATCCATACATCTGTTGATGCACACTTAGGTTAATTCCACATCTTGACTTTATGAATAATGCTGTAATAAACATAGGATGTAGACATCTGTTTGATATACTAATTTCCTTTCCTGGGATATATAACTAATTGTGGGATTGCGGGATCATATGACATTTATATTTTTAGTTTTTTGAGGAACCTTCATACTGTTTTCCATATGGCTACATTAGTT
>NW_007780465.1:0-756 GCF_000696425.1 Galeopterus variegatus
TTAATACATCTAAAAATAATAGTTAACTCATTACATTATAACATAATATGTTCATAAAAAATATGTTTTCCAAAACAAAAAAAAATTGAGTGAAAATAGGCATTGCTTGACATTTTTGCCAATCTCTTAAGCATCTGGCTTAATAAGAGATAGCTGGATCCTCTTCTCTGCTTTAGCATTCAATCCTTTGAGATATCACCCATAATGTAGTCTCTGGAAAACTGTTTTGTAACGTTGGATCATGTAGAGCTCGATTTGGGGTACTAGTAAATAATAGCTTTAGCCTTCCTTTAATTTTACTCCACGAAATTCTTTCAAGGTGTTTATAATTTCAGGTTCTGTGATACATGAATCAGGTACCAGTAAAATTGAGTTACTCTATTTATAGATACAGTGTCACTGGGGAATGTGTTGTTAGGCAATTTTGTTGTTGTGTGAAAGTGTATTATGAAAGGGAACAGCAATGAATTTTCCTGTTATCTACACTGGCCACTAGTTGCATAACCATGAGCCTCTATATTACTAAGTCTCTGTGCTTCACTTTCCTAATCTGTTAAGTGGGTGTTAAGAGTAATGTCACCCCCACAAAGTTATGAAAATTAAATTATAGGTCAGGATTGTGCCTGTCACTGAGTGCTAGTTAACTCTTATTTTGCTATGGGGATAGGTAGGAATCATTTCAAAATGCAAGAATTGTGGGGCCGGCCCGGTGGCGCACTGGATAGTGCGCTGCTTGGGAAGCGCGGCAGCGCTCCC
>NW_007780465.1:2288-3087 GCF_000696425.1 Galeopterus variegatus
TCAACCAGTGAGCGGACCGGTCTCTATATGGGATCCAAACCCTCAGTGGGAGCGCCGCTGCACTCCCAAGTGCTGCACTCTACTGAGTGCGCCACCGGGCTGGCCCATCACAGCTTCTTTTTAATGATTCATTCCTGTCACATTCCTGACCTCAAAGTTTCTTGCAAGCCCATCCATTCATTTTAACAAAAGTGTTTTTTGTGTTTTATCAGTTTTGGATGCTTTGTAGCAGGTAGGTTTTGCTATATGTAGTCTGGCTTATTGCTGGAAACAGAACTGGAGGGACATAGGAGGTGAAGAAGTGGAGGCTGTTGATATTGGCTGTTTTTTTGAGATCTTGAGATCATTCTAGATGAGATTTGAGGGAAAATAGAGTTTAAGGAGTGGTTTTTAGGTTGGAGAGACTGGAGCCAATTTGTCAGCAGAACAAAGGATCCTGTGGAGAGAGGAAATTGAAGGTAAAAGGGAAACTGGGAGATGAATAAATTCTTGAAGGAGATGGGAAAAGATCCAGAGCTCAAGTAGAGGGGTGGAAAACAGTATGAATTGGGAGGAAAAAGAGTGACTTTTAGAAGCACTTGAATTTTTTTGTTGTTGAAGCGAAATTCACATAATATAAAATTAACCATTTTAAAGTGTTCAGTGGCATTTAGTATATCCACAGTGTTGTGCTACAATCACTTCTGTCTAATTTCAAAACATTTTTATTACACCCAAAGGAGATCCTGTGCCCATTAGCAGTCATTTCCCATTCTTCCCTCTCCCCAGTCCCTGGCAGCCACTCATCTGCTTTCTGTCC
>NW_007780466.1:0-462 GCF_000696425.1 Galeopterus variegatus
GCAACAGGTCCTTGTCAATGTCAAGAAGGAATTATAATGGGTTATTTGCCTGACACATATCCCCTGTGCTAAGTTCTTAGGTTCCTATTTGCAACCATTACACAATTCCTATTTGTAACTACAATACTTTTAATGGAAGTAGCCAAATTACATCATAACAGAATGAAAAACAATCATTCTATATAACAGCTCTTAAATACTGACCGGTCTATCTACCTACCTTGGCATTTTTCCCCTTGTTCATAGAATCATGTTATCTTTATGATTCCAAAAGCATATTCTTCAGAGTTTTAAATATAAAATAACATTTACTGACCACTTACTCTGCTGTAGACACTTTCTAAGACACTGGGGATATAGGATTATGAAAATCAAGCCCCTTCCCTCCTAGTTTACACATTCTAGTTTCCATAAGATTCAACTTTATAAGCTGCTTCACCTAGACTAGGCTATCATTTCATG
>NW_007780466.1:2426-3087 GCF_000696425.1 Galeopterus variegatus
GTATTTGCAAACTCTGTATCTGTCACATAGCTGCACATTCAATAGTATATGCTTTTCCTTTTCAAACTTTCATTTGGTCGTGATAAACCACATGCTGTTTACTTGAAGGATGACCATCAGTCCTATCACATAGTATAAGTGAAAAATATGTGATTTTTAATTTTATTTACAATTACATGAACCAATAAATTATTGTGATTCTGTTAAAATCATTAACATGTATTGGATATGGCTAATTGTTTTTAAGTTATTTATAACTTGTACAGTGGCATATATTTGAGTTTTAGACCCCAAGTTAAGTTTCACAAATGTTACCTCACTTACAAAGAACTCCTACTATATTTTGGATTGTTGTATGCAGTGGGTGTGCATACACTATAGTGTGTAAAAGTGTGCCTATTTTGTCTTGGAAATAGATAAATGTTTCTGCTTTTCTCTTATAAAGCGTATGGTTTTTTGTAAATTCTGATATAAAAGTTTGGTAATAAATCTGTGTAAATAATTTAATAGATTATCTTGTTTACTAATACTATCAGCTTTTTCCTCCACATAAAAATAACCACCATGAAGTTTAAAATATTAGAAACTTAGCTTGAGAGTTAAAAATGTCCTAGAGGCCCAGCCTTAGGGGACCCCACACTTTCCTAAGTTTCACCTCTAG
>NW_007780466.1:8209-8879 GCF_000696425.1 Galeopterus variegatus
CAAGAAAAGGAAAACTATAGACCAATATCTGTCATTTAATAGATGCAAAAATCCTTAAAAATAAAAGCAAATCAAATTAAACAATGTATAACAACAATTATACACCATAGCCAAGCAGAACTTTATGTCACATCTGCAAGGACACCAATGTTCAAAAGCCAATTATTGGAATACATCACATCCGCAACCTGAAGAAGAAAAATCATATGATCATATCAGTTAATTCAGAAAAAGCATTTGACAAAATCCATCACCTATTTGTAATAAAAGTTCTTAGCAAAGTAAGAATGAATGGGAACTTCTTCAATTTGGTAGAGAACATTCACAAAAAATTTTTACCTGACATCAAACTAATGGTAAGAAACCAGATGCTTTCTCCTTGAAAGAGAAAACAAGTCATTATGCCTCCCTCATCCTTCCTATTTACCATCGTAGTGGAATTTCTACCTAGTGCAATAAGACAAGAAGCAAAATAAAAGGTATAAAAATCAGTACAGAATAAATAAAACCATCTTTGTTTGCAGATGATATGATTGTTTATATAGAAAATCCCAACAAAATTTAACAAAACAGCTCCTGGTACTAATAACAGATATAATATATATGTAGAGCAAGTTGTGGGAGACAAAGTTAATAAACAAAAGTCGATTGCTTTTCCATAGACCAGCAA
>NW_007780467.1:0-2037 GCF_000696425.1 Galeopterus variegatus
AGGAGGACTCTCCTTAAATAGTATTAACACTATATAATCTAAAACTAGTAGCTAAAGTGTATAAATGCCAGCAGTGTAAATAGCAAATAATATGAACTAAAACACATATTATAGAATACTATGTGTGTCATCTTAGTAGGTGGCGCTTTATGTACATCATCATTAAATGTCTCCCTGACAGTTGATGAAATTCATTAAAAGACTAATAAATCTCAGAATGAAATGTTATGGAAAAATGGGCTCTATTATTTGGACAACAACGTGGTCTTTAAGTAAATTTACCAGGAAAATGAAATGCCCATTGATACTAATGGAAGTGATAGCAAGGTATCTGTGGAATGGTGAGAGTTAATTAGTCAGTACCAGGCTCTAAAGGTAATTACTTAAGACATGTGGTTGGATCATATGGTGCTTTGTATTACATGATTCAGACATTTTGTTAACTAGAATACCCTGATCTTCTGTCTCTGTCTCTCTTTCTGTTAAGTCTGAGGAATTAAATCTGTTAGTATATTTTGTATTTTATTATTATGGGGATACTCATGAAAGCATTTTATCAGTGTTTAATACTGTAATGTGCTGCTTAATAGGACCCTAAGTAAGCTGACCCAATTGTACACTATAGCATGAACATAAAAGCTAAATCTAAAGATAAACATCCCTCTACTATGGGCTGGATTTGTGTAACTAATTGAATCTAGCTCTTGAGCAATGATCCTATTTCTGAGCCTTAGTTTCTTCTAGTGAACATATAAGGACTTTAAGTATATGTACTAAGATGTATGACTGATTACCTTAATACCTACTGGGAATCGATGGATTGCATCTACTTAATGTCAGGTTGAATGAAAAGCATCTACCACTAGGTAAGTAGTTTTATTATGGGTATTCGCTGCTTTGGTAAACATGAAATAGGAGTACTGTACATACCAAGTAAGTTCCAAGTATAGATAGCAGCCAGGGTAATCTTGCAAAATGAAAGTCAGGTCATGTCAGTCCTGTACTCACAACCTCATTGAATGCAATGCGGTATCCCAGATTAAATCAGAATCTAGGGAATAGTGAAAAAGACATTAGTGGAAAAACCGAAATATCCAAATGAAGTCTGTAGTTTAGCTGCTAGTATTATACCACTGTTCATTTCTTAGTTTTGACAAATTTACTATGGTTATATAAGATATTGAACATTAGGGAAAGCTGGGTGAAGAGTATACAGGATACTATAGATAGTATTTTAGCAATTTTTCTATATTTTAAAAATTATTTCAGAGTAAAAATTTTATTCGAAACAAAGCAAAGCAAATCTCCATTTGCTTCCCATACCACTCCTAATAAAAGCCAAAGATCTTACAAGTGCCTGTAAGGCCCTACATGTTCTCTGGCCTCAACTCCTATCCCATTCTCACTCCTCTCCAGCCACACTGGCCTCCTTGCTACTTCTACAGCACACCAGGTGTGATCCCACACCAGGGCCTTTGCAGGTGCGTCTCCTCTCCTTGAAACACCCCCCCCCCATCCTAATATCCATGAGGCTCATTCTCTCATGTTCTTCTCATCTTTACATAAACATCTCTGTGAGGCCATCCTTGGACTTGACTGTTTTCCTTGCAAGAAAGTAAACTCTGAGAGGGCAGGGATTTTTGTCCTTTTATTGTTTATTGCTTTATCATCCTGTGCCTAGAACAGTGCTTGATATATAGTGGACACTGATAAATACTTGTTAAATGAATTAATGCATAAATGAAAGAATAAAGACAGAGATTATGGAAGATATACAGTTGTATCCAATAGTGGCTGGAGAGCACAAGATCTTTAAAATATATATATATATATATATATAATCATTTAATGTCATAAAATTATATAACTTTTTAACAAAGAGGATTCTTGTTTTCATTGTTTCATCACCCAACATGCTATTTCTGCAATGTTTTATATTTATTGTTATTGATAATAAAAATGGAAGAAGAGGTTATAGCTTAATTTCTAGATCTTGGACAAAGTTGCCCATAAAACTAATTTATATTTTGAACCTCA
>NW_007780467.1:2422-3086 GCF_000696425.1 Galeopterus variegatus
AGCTTAATTTCTAGATCTTGGACAAAGTTGCCCATAAAACTAATTTATATTTTGAACCTCATACTAAGTAATTGATGTGACAGTTATTTTACAAAGATGCTTTATCTCATCCCTGGCAGTACTAGAGAAACTCATTGTCAACCTTTTTTCTAAACTTTCACTAGTTCTTGTCACACTTACAAAAGCTTCCTCCTTTTATCCCTTTCTAATTATGTCCTCCAGTACTCACTGTTTCTGTTTGTAGTCATGTGACTTGACAAGCAAGGTTTTATTTGTATTTCCAGTTCAGGCAAACATTTTGATGTAGACTAAACAATGAGATCCCAGAAAGGTAAAAGAGCACTAAGTACATTTCATTTACACTCAATGCCCAACTCCCATACACTGATTTTCTAGACCTAAGCACACTAACATCCCTAATTTCTGTATTTCCAAGACTATTGTTTATAAGTACAAAATTCTACTTTTAATATATTTGTACAGCAGAAGGGCATTTATTGTTCAAATAAAAATTTGTGTTCATAAAAAAATTCAAAACTTTTATCCATATCCTATGTAAGCAAACATTATGAGTGTGTTATAATGGTGATGGTGGGCTACACTCTGTCAAACTAGAGGAGGGGGTATTGTGATCATCCACTTCTTTCATCTTCCCCTCAAAAAA
>NW_007780468.1:0-3086 GCF_000696425.1 Galeopterus variegatus
CTTCCTTCCTTCCTTCCTTCCTTCCTTCCTTCCTTCCTTCTTTCCTTCCTTCCTTCCTTCACTGCCAGTTGACTGAATATAGTAAGGGAGTGGAGAAGAGATCTTTAGCATCTCCAAAAAACAATAAAAAGGAAATATATTAATTCCTCATATGCCTTTCTCTCAACTTAAGTGCCTCGCCTCAACCATCCTGTATCAACTCTCCAAAGGAACTATGGAGGAAACTAAAAATATTTCACTGATCAATGGATGCACACATCATGTAATTTCTTTACAATTTCTTTGCAATTGTTTTCAGATATATTTAAAAATACAATTTTTAATATCTCAAATTACTGGTTCTAAGAATAGTCAATCATTTCTTAAATTAATAACAGCTTTTTAAAATGATCCATCTTTAGAAGAATCTCTAATATGACAAAATAAATAAAAACAGAAACTATAACTAAAACTGACATTTTACGTAAAAAAAATTTGAAAGTTGTTTCTGATTTTTCTAGTAAAGATATGAGCATCCTGAGTTTCTGGATAATGTCATCATTAACAATAACTAACATATTCGAAGCATCTCTGTGTAAAGCGCTATGCCCTCTGCTTTCTGTTTGATATCTACCTTAGTAATAAGGACATTTCACCTCAATCCCAGTTCAAGAAAATTCGAATATACCCAGATATGGAGTTTGGTCTCCAACATCTCTTAGCTCCTAAAAGCCAGTGCTTAAAACAATTACATTCATCATTAGATATGTATTCTTATAGCTTAGAAGGAGAAAAGCATGGCATCCAATGTCCCTTCAGGGCTGAGTAGGTTGTCTTGAAAGGGCAGGTTATGATTATCACTTTGCTAGTGATGTAGGCACCAGGGTTGGCTTAAACCTCAGCTCTACCAAAACCAGCTGCCTGAACATCCAGCCCCAAGAACGTAACTGCTTGCCTGGTGTTTTCCAAAGCCATTCCCCTCCCTCAAGACACTTAGGGGCAGAGAGTTGAGAGACTGAAAGATTTGAGTCCAGAGAGGATTCAGACATCCTGACTTCTGGCAGCTCCGCTTGCCCTGTTTTCCTACAGTCCAGATGGTGCTTAATCAGTGATGAGTGCTAGAAAATCACTTAGCATTATGGAGACTTCTCTACCACATTGTTTTCTCAGAGCAACATATACATTATCTCTGTAGCATATATTCGCATTGGGAATTTTCTGGATGTAATTACCCTTTGCAACTAATAAAATAAGATGTAATTATAGATGTACTGTTAGCAGTGCCACTTCACATTTAGGTTGATATGTTTGTGGCTGTCTGGAATCTCATATCTGAGTGCTGTTTATTACTTTAACCCACATGTGTTATTTCTGAGGATGGTGCTGCTCATGGGGAGAGCTCTCTGGGGCAGCACAATCACCCTCCTTTGGTGGCCTCTCTGCCTCCTTGGGATCTTAGCTCTTAGTTGCACTTTTGACCTTCTCCTGAACAGCTAACAGTGCATAATTCAGCCCAAGCAGAGCTCCCATTGCTGCCTTGAACCCAAGGTCTAGGAGCCTGACTTTAAATGTCAGTTTAGTCTCTACCAATTTAAATTAGGAGCAGAGATTTACATACAAGGACCTTGGTCAAAAATTTCAGAAAGAACTCATTTATGTGACAAAGAGCTCTAAAGAACTTCTCTGCGTTTTCTACAATGAGCATGTATTATTTTTAAAAGAATAGAAAAAGCATTCAATAAGTTTTATACAAAGTCAAAAGGGGACTAGGTCCTCCCTTTAGAGACCCCTCCTTCAGGAGCCCTGAAAATGTGCACAGACTTAAGATAGGGTCCATGGACTCAGGGAGATTTTAAAGGAATTTACTTCTAGAAATTCAACTTCCTAAACTGGGTCTACCGAAAACTGTGCCTGAAGATATGGTGCACTTCCTACATGCAAGTTATACCTCGGTATAAATAAATATGTTTAAAAGAATAAATTGACGTACAGTGTTCAGAAAATAATAAATGGAAGCCCTCGCCTTGGATTTTTCTTGACTCTAACATCCTGGAAGCAGCAGGAAGTATCCTCAGCATCTTGCATATGTGTGTCTATCAAGGACGTGTACACAGAGCCTGCTGCATGAAGTCCTCTAGCCTATAAAAGCAACATCACTTTAGAGACAAACCAAGCAATGTGATCTCATGGCTGCCCATCAAATGAATAAGATAAACTAGAAGCTTAATGCACACAGGTGAGGAGGAAGTCAGAAAACCTGCCTCTAAACAAGGTCCTCATCGATGGCTCATGCCTGGAAATGGTTGAGACACCTGAAGGAAACCAGCCAGGGGAGGGAAAGATCTCACAAAGGACCAGGTAGAGGGACTGCCCAACTTAAAGAATCCTGAGGATGGAGCATCTGCCAGGGCAGATGGCTCATGCCTGGAAATGGTTGAGACACCTGAAGGAAACCAGCCAGGGGAGGGAAAGATCTCACAGAGGACCAGGTAGAGGGACTGCCCAACTTAAAGAATCCTGAGGATGGAGCATCTGCCAGGGCAGCTAGCACAGTGTTTAGCAGGAATTGTGCAGAACAATCATTCTAGCAAAGGAGCCAGAGGCTATGAGGCTGTGAGCCCTGTGACCAGCGGAGTGACTGGGGGCCAGGTTGCTGGAAGCGAAGAGTCCAGAGACTAGGTCCTGCAGCAGGGAAATTCTGGGAAAGGTTATAAATAGGGACATAGAGTTGAAGAACACCTTAATGATTAGGAATATCAGCCCTGACCTCAGGTAGCCCTTGACAGGGATCCCAGCCCTGCCACTCTACTCACACTTACTGCGCGACTAGGCAAATCAAGCCCAAGTGCCTCAGTTTCCTCCCCTGTAAGACAGGATTATAATAGTAGTTATCACATAGACTGTTGTAAAATTAAATGGAATAATTCAAGCAATGGGCTTATGACAGTGCATGGCACAGGATAAGAGGCCAGATCTGTCAAAAATATAATTATTTGTTCCTGATTTTTGCAGGCAGAGGAAAATGTCACATAGAAACTAAGGTTTTGGGGCCAGCCCGGTGGCGCACTGCTACAGTGCACCGCTTGGGAAGTGCGGCAGCGCTCCCG
>NW_007780469.1:0-350 GCF_000696425.1 Galeopterus variegatus
GCCACCAGGCCGGCCCATATTTGTGTGTTTCTGTTGCTTATAACAAAATACTTGAAACTGGGTTTCTTTATAAAGAAAACAAAATTTATTGCTTACAATTTCAGAGGCTAGGTAGTCCAAAGTCCAGGGAATACATCTGGTGAGTCGTCTTTGGTGGTGGCTTTACAGCATTGCAGGGGTTTCACCTGGCAGAAACTGGTGGAGCAGAGAAGAGATAGATTCTCATCCTTCTTCTTTTAAAGCCCTTGGAACCATGCCCCCAGCCACCATTTTTAATCCATTCACTATAGCATGGTCCTACAATCTAATCACCTCTTCAAAGCCCCACCTTTCAATTACCATAATAGGAT
>NW_007780469.1:2441-3086 GCF_000696425.1 Galeopterus variegatus
GCCTAAATGATTGGTTATATTGGTGACAAACAACTTACATGATGGCTACTTACAAGTCCCCTTGTATTTCTCAGTGTTGAGAGGAGTGTTATTGGCAATTCAGGTGGGGCAGTTTTTATGTGGGATTGCCCTTGCATTGCAGGATGTTTGGTATCTCTGGGCACTAAATGCTGGTATCATTCTTACTCATTGTTTCAACCAGGATTTCCCCTCACCACCCCCTCCTCAGATACCTCCTGAGTAACAATGAAGAACCATTTCTCTTTTCCTTCAGCCTAAGCTACAGGACAATCTCCTTTACAGGTACTTTTGGATTTGTAGACTTATTTTGATCTTGGGGCCAGAGGTATGCAGATACTCTTACCCAGGTCTCCTATTATCTTCAGCCTTTGATGCCTCATAACTGGTCAAAGAGGATGAAGTTAGTGGAGGGGGAGAATAGATTATATTTGGAATAAGGATAAAGGCCATCTATCTCACTGGACAAAAATAATATGGCAAGGAAAAATGAATCATTTAGCAAACTTAAGTATTTACACTTTCCTTTGCAACTTGTTTGTAAATGTTCATTCTTAAGCTTTATTCATTCATACTAGATTAAAATACAGGGGAAAGCTTAAAAGCTTGGTAATTTTTTTTTTTTTT
>NW_007780470.1:0-494 GCF_000696425.1 Galeopterus variegatus
CCCATGGCCTTGGTGTTATCAGCACCGCACTCTCCCGAGTGAGCCACGGGCCGGCCCTGAACTCTAATATTTACAGCAAAACCTCTGGTTTTATATTAATATAGGCTACTTTTTATTCCCTATTAATTTTGCTTTTTTTTTTTTTTTGGCGGCTGGCCAGTTTGGGGATCTGAACTCTTGATGTACGAATTTACATTTGTTAACCATTATTTTCACATGCTTTCATGAATATTTTTAGAAGCTTCAACAACTTTTTACATATGTTTAAAATGATCCAAACAATAAACTCTAAATAAAATGAACAGAAGGGCTAGCTGGTTAGCTCAGTTGGTTACAGCATGGTGCTGATAACACCAAGGTCCAGGGTTTGATTCCTGGACTGGCCAGATGTGCGCGCGCGCACGCGCACACACACACACACACACACACACAAACACACAAACACACACAACTCCAAAATAAAAAATAAGATGAACAGAAGGAACTTTGAGAGA
>NW_007780470.1:1531-3086 GCF_000696425.1 Galeopterus variegatus
CACACACACACACACACACACACAAACACACAAACACACACAACTCCAAAATAAAAAATAAGATGAACAGAAGGAACTTTGAGAGATTTCCCTTTATATAAGCTATTCTCAGTACTATGGTCAAATTCTACTTGGCAATAAAAATCCTTGCAAACTTCAGTCATGTAAGTGACTAACAAGACTGAAGTACCTCGAGTCACAAACCAAATAGAGTTTCAGAAAATATAAACCTTTCTCCTGAAATTCTCAAATCATGTTCACTAGACGTAAACTGTTTTTAATGATGAAACTTGTGAAAATGGTTTTTGAATGTGGTTAATCATTGGAAAGTGCTATAGAGAAGTGTGAGCCAGCTGAAAACTAAGGAAAAGAAACAGTATTCCGCTTTTACACTGTAAACCACAGTATATTTGCATAAGGATGCAGGCACACAAAACTAAATTGTAGGTCTATGCAGGCAACATCTGAACATACATCTTTGGCACTCACACAAAGATACTGGTTCAACTAAGCCAACAGTGAAGAATGTTTTTCATATACTTTAGGAAATGCGTGTTCTCAACTTAAAAATGCTATAATCTCCATTCTAAAAATTCATTGATAAACTTAAACCAGTTATGACCCAAAAGTGTAATTAAAAGCAGTCATTAAAACAGGTGTGGGGTAGGAATCTCTTTTAAAATATAAAAGTGGGCTGAGACTTTACATTTTTAGAGTTTTGGGCTTCAGATTTTAAAACAACTTTTGAAAAGTGCCTGATTTGTATGGAATCCAGTCTTAACTTGTATATAACAGTGTTAACAACTATACTTTGACATCTTACAGTGTGGGAAACAAAATTAACTTATGTCCCTGATACTAATATTTACCTGGGCAATACTCCACAGAAGCATTCACTTGTACAGGCAAATGCAGAGTTGTCTTTCCCGTGTGCTTCTACTATTTCTTGCCATTCTCTTAATTTGCTTCTCTTGAAAGGGAGCAGTGAGCCAGCACCCAGTGTATGTACTCTGGAAGGTTTCTCCAAGTGGATGGTAAATCCTCTGGCTGGAGAACTCTGCCCCCTGGAGTTGGTAGGAAAGCTGGTTGCTGCTAAGTGCAGCTTCATTTCTAGAGGCTTGGGCCATAAGAATCTTATGGTCCACAAAACAACTTATTTCTTTGATCCCAGTGTCAGAAGTGGAGCAGGATATTCTGTATCAAGAAGCACTTTTCCCCTCTAGAGAAACCAATAAGCTTTCTCCTTTATACCAGTTTATGGCACAAATAATTAGTTTCTTGAGTATTCCAATGGACACTCTAGGAAATTCTTGAAGAAAGACATGTCCCTGAAGGTACTGAAGACTGATACCATGAACAAGAGGCAGTTACTTTTAATAAGGCTTAGTTCTATTTAGTTAGGACTTTAGGAGTGAGTACTTTAAACCTATCTGGCAAAATAAACCAACAGGCTGCAACGGCATTTTCCCTTACTACTACTGATGTTTCTAGGCAGGGAAGAAGCTCTTTTATTTACGAAAAAAAAAAGCTCTTTTATTTAGCTCACTTAAAAAAA
>NW_007780471.1:0-472 GCF_000696425.1 Galeopterus variegatus
CCATCAGGCTTTCTGAGTTCCTCTTCTTGCTGGTGGCCTCTGGGATCCTGCCGGCATGGGGTGCGGGTGGCTCACTCCCTTCCCGCCGCCATGTTTTTTCCCCAATGATTCTGCTTTTTGCCTTGCATTTGCCAGTAGCTGCACATCATTCACCAACAACTATGCTTTCCGCTTCAGCTCTTGATCAGTTTGCAGCAGAGTAAGCAAAAGCCAGGCTTTGGTCAGCAGAAAAGTGGCCACTGGGCACTACACACTCAAAGATAACCACATTTCTTCCCCCTCCCAAGGGGTTTTCTGCCATAGTCCCTGGTCTATGCTGCCTTGCAGTACAGCGTGAAGCAACCAGGTCCCAGTCAACAGAAAGGAGGCCATAGGGCACACCATATCCACAAATAGCCACATTTCCTCCTTCTTCCAGGGGCTTTCAGCTCCTGTATCTGCTCAGAGTCCTGTAGCCGGCTATGCCAAATGT
>NW_007780471.1:2044-3086 GCF_000696425.1 Galeopterus variegatus
CTTCCAGGGGCTTTCAGCTCCTGTATCTGCTCAGAGTCCTGTAGCCGGCTATGCCAAATGTTGCATAATCCTGCCCAACTATGCCAATTTCTCTAGCTATGGCAAGGCTACTGTGAGGCTAATGTCTCAAACCCTGCTTGCTGTGCCAATTGTCTAGCTCTTAGTCCTGTTCATGATGCCAGTTGTAAAGCTAGGTGACCACGCCAGTTGTTGGGCTGTTTTACCTGCTGGTAATCCTGCACCAACTGGACCAATGGTTGAGCTTGGGCTGGGTCTGGAGTTACCAGACCCCTCAAGCACATTCCCAGACTGGGTCACAAACCCTTCACACACTAAGCTGGGTCACCAGACCCCTCTTTACCAGGCTGTGTTACCAAACCCCTTCATGCAGGTCTATAAGCTAGGTAACTGGCCACACAGTCATTGGAAGCTGCAGGTTTGGAAAAACATGGCGGCACAGGGTGGGCACCTGAGGCAGTAAACACCAGCCAAAGTGGGGCTATGCGGGTGCACTCACTCCATCCACACACACACACAATGTTTACAGAACCACCCTTATCCAGCCCTGAGGCGAGTGGAGCCTGACCAGTTATTCCATTTTCCCAACAAGGACACATTTTTTTTTGCAGAAACTTTCTTGAATTGAAAAAAATTGCTGTCTGCCAGCTGATATATGTTCTCTCATTTATCGAAAATAAAAATAATCTTCTTTAGATTTAGGTATGACCATGTGGCTAATTTATCTTCAGTCAAATGTTAGAAGTGATGGACACCACTTCCAGATCTTCTTCATAAAATCTCCCATGTATGATCCTCCATGTTCTTTGTTCCATCTGGAATGACTGGCATGGAGTCAGCAAAGGTGACTTTAAAAACTTCTGTAGAATTTAATAGCTGCTGTGGTCTTAGCTTTTGAACTGCAAGGCAGAAAGTATTCTGCTGGCCTGCTACCTGCCCAGGACTATTACTTGAGAAACAAACTTTTTGTTCTTTAAGCTATTAAATTTTGGAAAAGTTATTTATTTTATGAATATGTAGTTTT
>NW_007780472.1:0-617 GCF_000696425.1 Galeopterus variegatus
AAAATTTCTCACTGATTCTGATAAAACCTGTCAGAGAGACATTTTTAAAAAGATGATGAAACGAGGCAATGCATGGCTAGGGCAAAAATGATACAGAAATGTAGCATTTCAGAGGAGGAAAGGTCAGGCAACCTAGAGAGAGCCTGTGAAAAAGAGGGACCTTGCACCGAGCCTGGATTATATGCCAGACACCATGCCTTGTGCTGAGAAAGAGCTGATGACTAGGACAGAGGCCCTTTCCTCAAGGGGCTTATAGAGTGAGAAAACAGACAGACGTGAATACCGAGAAGACCATGTGTTAGACAGGATAGTGGCAGTGGACCAAGACGTGGCTCTTGGTTGGCTGGAAATGAGTAGATGTAAGGGATGGCTCAGAGGAGGGGAAGTGGAAGAAAAGTTTTTAGCCAAGAAGAGGAAGGAAAGGCATCCTAGATGGTATGAAGGTAGAGGACCATGAAAGCTTGGAGTGTGCCAGAACTGCCTGCAGGCTGGTGTTCCAGAGCATGAAGTGCAAGGAGCAAAAGGCAGTGCATGCAACTGCACAGATGACAGGGAGCCAAGTCCCCAACAAAAGACTCCTGTCACCCAGGAAATTTCAAGGGATTTAGGAGCTCTGT
>NW_007780472.1:2669-3086 GCF_000696425.1 Galeopterus variegatus
ACAAGACAGAAGGAGACTGGGTCCCTGACAGATGAGCCACCAAACCAGCCCTGGATTTCTTATCCAGATTGTACATGAGAGCTCAATAAACTTCTTATTTAACCCACTGTTGTGTTGGGTTTCTATTGCAGCAGCTGAACCTATTAACTAATAAAGGAGTGGGTAGGCCGGCCTGTGGCTCACTCTGCAGAGTGTGGTGCTGATAACACCAAGGCCACGGGTTCGGATCCTATATAGGGATGGCCGGTTCGCTCACTGGCTGAGCATGGTGCTGACAACACCAAGCCAAGGGTTGAGATCCCCTTACCGGTCATCTTTTTTTTTTTTTTTCCTTTTTTTTGTCTTTTTTCGTGACTGGCAACAGATCACAACCCTCAGTGTTGCGTCCGCACCTCGCTCAGCCAGTGAGCGGCCGGT
>NW_007780473.1:0-273 GCF_000696425.1 Galeopterus variegatus
TACAGGACCTGAAAGAAGAAATGTACAAGGAAATCAATGCCCTGAAAAACAATGTAGCAGACCTTGCCAAACTGAAGAATTCATTCAACAAAATACAAAACACAACAGAGACTTTAACCAGCAGGCTTATAGAAGTAGAAGAGAGAACTTCTGACCTTGAAGATGGGCTGTTTGAAATAACACAGGCAGACAAAAAAAAAAAAAAGAAAGAAGAATTAAAAGCATTAAAGAAAATCTAAGAGAGATATCAGACAACCTTAAGTGCTCAAATAT
>NW_007780473.1:1203-3086 GCF_000696425.1 Galeopterus variegatus
AGTTATTAGAAAAGACACAGATCTTCAGATTCAGGAAGCTCAAAGATCCCCAAACGTGTTCAACCCAAAAAGGTCTTCTCCAAGACATGTTATAGTCAAATTGGCAAAACTCAAAGACAAAGAGAGAATCTTAAAAGCTGAAAGAGAAAAGCATCAAATCACCTATAAGGGAGCCCCAATCAGACTAATATCAGACTTTTCATCACAAACTCTAAAAGGCGGAAACGAATGGGATTATATATTCAAAATATTAAAAGACAGAGTTTGCCAGGCAAGAATACTGTATCCCACAAGACTATCCTTCCGAAAAGAAGGGCAAATAGTATACTTCTCAGACAAACAACAACTGCCGGAGTTCACTATCACACGACCACCCTTATAGGAAATTCTCAAGGGAGTACTGGGTTTGGTACCTGAAAAACAACTACCACTGCCATAAAAACCCAAGAAAAATCAAAACCCACTAGTATAATAAAAATGGCATCCATGAAGAGAATACAAACAAACAAAAAGGTTATCTACATCCTAAGGAACCAACAAACACAGAAAACAAACAGTAAATCAGAAAGCAAGGAAAAAAAGATACCTAAGACATCCAAAAAAAAATCAACAAAATGCTAGGATTAAATCAACACTTTTCAATAACAACTCTTAATGTAAAAGATTTAAATTCTCCAATCAAAAGACACAGACTGGCTGACTGGATTAAAAAGGAGGACCCAACTGTATGCTGCCTTCAAGAGACCCACCTCACCCTTAAAGATTCACATAGAGTAAGAGTGAAAGGATGGGAAAAGACTTACCACGCAAACAGAAATGAAAAAAGAGGTGGAGTAGCTATTCTTATATATGATAAAATATACTTTAAACTAAAAACCATAAAAAGAGATAATTAGGGCCACTACATTATAATAAAAGGATTGATCCATCAAGAAGACATAACAATCATAAATATACACGGACCCAATGTTGGAGCAGCCAGAATTATAAAACAAACTCTGTTAGGCCTAAAGAAGGAAATAGACACTAATACCATAATAGCAGAGGACCTGAGCACCCCACTGTCAATATTGGACAGATCATCTAGGCAAAGAATCAGCAGAGAAACACAAGATCTAAACAACATACTAGACCAATTGGACTTGGCAGATATCTACAGAACATTCCATCCAACAATCTCAGAATATTCATTCTTCTCATCAGCACATGGATCATTCTCTAGGACAGACCACATGTTAGGTCACAAATCAAGTCTCAACAAAGCCAAATAAATTGGAATTATCCCTTGTATTTTTAAAGACCACAATGGATTAAAATTAGAAATCAATAACAAATGAAATTCTGGAAACTATACAAACACATGGAAATTAAACAGCATTTACTTAATGACATATGGGTCCACGAAGAAATAAAACAGGAAATTAAAAAATGCATTGAAACTAATGAAAATAATGATACATCATACCAAAACCTGTGGGATACTGCAAAAGCAGTACTAAGGGGGAAATTTATCACATTAAATGCTTACTTCAGAAGAATGGAAAGATGGCAAGTGAACAACCTAACACTTCGCCTTAAAGAACTAGAAAAACAAGAACAATTGAAACCCAAAGTTGGCAGATGGAAAGAAAACATTAAGATCACAGCAGAACTTAATGAAATTGAAATCCAAAAAACAATACAAAAGATCAACGAATCAAAAAGTTGGTTTTTGAAAAGATAAATAAAATTGACAAACCATTAGCACAGCTAACTAAAAAAAGAGGAGAGAAGATCCAAATAACACAAATTAGAAATGGAAAAGGTGGGGCCGGCCCGGTGGCACACTAAAGAGTGCGCCACTGGGGAGCGCGGCGGCGCTCCCGCCGAGGGTTCGGATCCCA
>NW_007780474.1:0-513 GCF_000696425.1 Galeopterus variegatus
AAAAAAAAAAAAAAAAAAAAGAACATTCGGTCTTTGCCTGCTCAGCAGCTGACGCCCTGGGAGGAGACTCTGCCTTTGCCCAATATTTTCCCTGGACTTTCGTGATGCAGAGAATGAAACAGGAGACAGACGGGGAGCCATGGAGTAGTCTTACCCGCTGAGCATTCCTGTCCCTTCCCTCTGGTTCTTCTAGTCCACATGTGGGCCTCTCAAGTCTACCTGAACAGGAGTCCCAGACTTAGCCAATCAGAGGACTCCATTCACCTGGCCACTGTGATTGGTTCAGAGTACCCTGACTGGACCAATCAGAGGATTCACTTCCTACCCCAGCCAGCTGAAACTGTCAGGGACCCTCCTGTTTTGGAATTGCTCGCAGCTGTCTTTGCCGCCACACCAAGAGAGTGAGCCCACTCGGAGGGCAGCTGAGAGCAGGAAGAAGTAAAAGATTCGGATGGCGTCTTTGAGCACCTGGATGAACCTGTGCTGGAATCCAGGTATATTTAAAATGTTCAG
>NW_007780474.1:2214-3086 GCF_000696425.1 Galeopterus variegatus
TCCAGCTGATGACTACATTTCTGAGCCTCCTTTGGATCTAAGTGTTTATGGGACTCAGATCAGGCCAGTGAGATGTAAGCAGAAATAATCCATGCTCCTTCCAGGTCATGCTATTATTATTATTTTATTAACTTATTTTTTTGGTGGCTGACTGGTAAGGGGATATGAACCTTTGACCTTGGTGTTATAATACCATACTCTAACCAACTGAACCACCCAGCTGGCCCTATGTCATGCTATTAAAAGGAATACATATGGACTGGCCCGTGGCTCACTCGGGAGAGTGCGGTGCTGATAACACCAAGGCCCCGGGTTCGGATCCCATATAGGGATGGCCGGTTGGCTCATTGGGTGAGTGTGGTGCTGACAACACCAAGTCAAGGGTTAAGATCCCCTTACCGGTCATCTTTTTTTTTAAAAAAAAAGGAATACATATGCTCTCCCCTTGTCCTTTTTCTTGCCCTTTCTCACTGGTTGGGATGCAGGTGTGATGACAGGAGCTACAGCAGCTATTTTGGACCCAGAAGTAAAAGCTGTGTGTTGAGGTTGCTATTGCCTCCCTATTACCCTAGTACCACCCAAGTCTGGATGGTTAAGTGAGGGAGAAGTAAACTTGATTTTGTTTAGGCCATTAAGCTTAAGGTCTCTTCATTATAGCAGCCTAGATTGTACCCAAACTAGTAAGCCTCTGACCTCCATCTCTAGTGAAGGAGATAAAAGAGGCAGTTACAAAAAGAAGAGGGACAGGTGCTGAAATAGAGAGAATCCCATGGTGTTGTGGGGCTATCAGTTAGGGCATGCTCAGCCTACGCTGAGATGCTGGTTGATGGAAGGCTCACTGAGGACGATCCCTGAAAAGGACTTCTCAGTAG
>NW_007780475.1:0-429 GCF_000696425.1 Galeopterus variegatus
ATTGGACTGGCATATAAAACCCTAGGAGAGAGGGTGTCAGCATTAGCAGAGGGCCTATCTGGTAATAAGTTAAAATGAGCATTGGCATTTGTAAGTAAGGCAGAAATTAGTAAAAATCCCAGATTCTCAGTGGGGCTGATGGTGACAACTTAAATGTTTGAAAGTCAACAGAAACATGATCAAGCCCCTCTGAGGAGCTGACTGATTTGATGTCACTTACAGTCTCCTTATGCCCTGATTCTCAAATCACCATAAATTTTCCTCTCTACCCGTTTTCCTTAAGATAGGTTGCCTGTGTTCCTCATGTCCTTTTCTAAAAATCCTCACCTAAATGTCCTGTCTGTTCTTTGCTCTATCTGCTTGGCATCATGTTTTGTCTTAATTCTGAGAAGGAGCTGGTAGCTGAACATTTATTGTAGAAAGAGATGT
>NW_007780475.1:2076-3086 GCF_000696425.1 Galeopterus variegatus
TTAAAGGTATGTTGGTTATAGAGTATACATCAATTCCAGTGATCAGTCTGCTGTTAATTGAGCTCACAATTGGAATTATATGATATTCCATTTATTTACTTGATAAACATCGAGATTATGTTACATACTAAAAAAGACTTTTTTAGAACACCTTAAAAAGAGAAATCTATGTGTAGTCAGTATGGAGTCATGATTAAACTTTTAGTGTTACATGCTTGCTGGGAAGAATATTCTCTCTTACTCAAACTGATTTTCCAAAATTTCTACTCCCTTTGGAAGATACTCTTTTTTCCTCATCAACTTCACAAAAATTGCCTGCACAGTAATATTGTATTTTAAAATGTGAATGAAATGTTAATAGTAATGCTTAACAACAAATAATTAACTTGATCACCAGTAACTCTTCCAATGCATCCATAACATGTTGTTAATTAAAAATAACTTTTACAAATAAGATTTTGAAAACTTCTCATATTAAATTCTTCTTATGGTGAAGTAGTTTGCATAGAACTAACCCTTCTTGGATAAGTTTTATAAACTCAGGAAAAATATTGTAAAAACAACTACTTTTTGTAGTACTTCAGAGGAGCAAACAAATATAGGCAGAAATTGCCAGGGTTGGGTATCTCTGACCCTTGAAAGAAGGGAACCCAAGTGGGTGAGATATACGTTTATATGCCTTCTCCTTTCAGGGAACTCACCAAATTACATGCCATGGGAAGCCTAGAAGTCAAAGAGAATACTAGATTTATTTTTTTTATTTACTTTTGTCTTCAGGTATCAGGTGACAGAGTTTGGGGATGCCAAAATGACTGGAAATTGAGGGAAAAAGGGGAATTCCCAGAAAGGAGGAAGCTACCTAGCAGGAGTTCACCATATAAGTTCCTTTCAGATCCTCAACTGACCCTTGCACTGCACATGCTGATAGGATTGAAAGTTAGGAGCAAAATTGACACAGGCCTATCCTAATGAAGTTCAGTCACACATCGCATAATGACATTTTGGTCAGC
>NW_007780476.1:0-3086 GCF_000696425.1 Galeopterus variegatus
AACATGCTTATGTGGAAAGTTTTATGTTCTACCGCAACCTACATTTCTCAGCTCTTGCAAGATAGCAGAACATCCTGTGTATCTAGTTGGCCCGGGGGAGGGGGGCAAGGTGTGTCTTGCTGTAACAGCTTTTAAGATGGCTTCACTGCTGTTAAGTTAGAGCAAGTCCATTTACAAAAGCAGATAGCGCAGGTTAGAAGTTTTCAAAATAATGAAGACCAGTCTGAAATAAAAATTCAGAGGAAGACATGACAAACAATAACTGAGACATGTGAGCACTCCCTATTGATTCTCAGAAATATTTTAGAGGATGAATCTTTGTGTAACAGGCAACAGATTAGGGGCTTTATTTTTATAATTTATATATTAAGGGACAAGGTATGCAGAAACATTAGGAGACAAGAGGTGCATTTTTTGGACCATGCACTGAAACTACCACTTTTTTTTTTTTAACAGGGATATGCACATTTATTTATTCAAATAACAAATACATAAACTGGATAACAGATGAATAATAAAATACTCTGTAGAAAGCGGGCCTTCTAATTTTCACAAAAATTGGAGATGTAAAACATTAAAATTTACATATTTAATTTTGTAATCTCTACAATTATTTGAAATAGCTCTCTGAAGTCTTCCAAAAACATGAAAATATCAAGTTAATTTCAACAGAGGAAGATGAGTAAACTTTTCAAAAGGAAATTAATTTCTAAGCAAATCAGCAAGTCCACTTAATAAAAAGAAATCAAGAAAGAAATTAAGCATCTAAGTTTAGCAAGATAAATTGCATAAAAAATCAATAAAACAATATAAACACAATGACACTTCAAAATGTTCACAGAACAAACAGAATCGAAGGATAATGAAAATCTTTCCATGAACTATTTTGCTTGTTTAAATTTTCTCTTTTTTTTTTTAAGAAAAAGACTAAGATCATAGAAAATATATTCTCTGATGACAGTTACAGAAGGAAATTTAGAAAACTCTCAAATGTGTGGAAATTAAACAACACTCTCCTAAATAAACAATGGGTAAAAACAAAAAGCACAGGGAAATTAGAGTGAACATTGTGATAAAGATCAAATGTAACATATCAAAATTTATAGGATGCATGGCTTGTGCGGTGCTTAGAGGAAAATGTATACTTGTAAACACCTATATTAAAAATAAGAAAATCTGAAATCTGTCATGTAAACTTCTACCTTAAGTAAATAGAAAAGCAGAGCAAAATAAACCAAAAGCAAATAAAAGTAGGAAATTACAGAGATTAAAACAGAAATAAATGAAATAGGGAATTAAAAAACAATAGAGAAAATCAACAAAACCATAAGTTGATTCTTTAAAGAGATCAGTAAACTGCAAACCTTTATCTACACTGACTAAGAAAAAAGAGAGAAGACCAAAATTACTAAGATAAGAAATAAAGTAAGGGCATTATTACATTGTCACTATGGCTTTTTGTAGTGGTAAGATTTTGTTTCTTTCTTTTTCTTGTTTGCATTTTTGTTTTACCAGTGGGTTTTGTTCTTTCTTGTATATTCTTGGTAGTGATTATCATTTTTCAGATTCCAGATGCAGGAATTCCTTAAGGATTTCTTGTAGAGCTGGTCACGTGTTGGTGAACTCCCAAGCTTTTGCTTGTCTGGAAAATACACTATTTTTCCCTTCTTTCTGAAGGATAGCTTTGCAGAATACAGTATTCTTGGCTGGCAGTGTTTTTCTTTTAGTATTTTGAATATATCATCCCATTTTCTTCTGGCCTATAGAATTTCTGTTGAGAAGTCTGCTGTTAATCAGATAGGGGCTCTCTTACAGGTGACTTGACAATTTTCTCTCACTTCTTTTAAGATTCTCTCTCTGTCTTTGAGCTTTGCTAGTCTGACTATAATGTGTCTTGGAGAGGCTGTTTTCAATCTTTTGCGAGATCTTTGAGCCTCCTGGATCTGAAGGTCTATGTCTTTCCCCATACCTGGGAAGATTTTGCTATTATTTCAATGAATAAATTTTCCATGACTTTTTCTTTCTCCTCTCCTTCTGGAACACTCTTGATTCCAATGTTTGTGTGCTTAAAGTTGTCTGCTAGCTCTCTTAGATTTTCTTCGTTTTTTTAAATTCTTTTTTTCCCCTTTTTTCTTGTCTTCCTGGGTTATTTTAAAAAGGCTATCTTTGAGATCAGAAGTTCTTTCATCTGCTTGTTCTAGCCTACTGCTTAAGCTATTAGTTGTGTTTTTTTTTTTATTTCTTTGAGTGAATCTTTCAGTTCCATGAGTTCTGCAACATTCTTTTTTTTTTTTTCCTTTTTGTCTTTTTTTGTGTCCAGCAACGGGTCGCAACCCTCAGTGTCGCGCCCGTACCGGACCGGGACCAGCAACGGGATCGCAACCCTCGGTGTCGCGCCCGCACCTTGCTCAGCCAGTGAGCGGGAACTGGTCTGTATGTGGGATCCGAACCCTTGGTGGGAGCACCGCTGCGCTCCCAAGCGGTGCACTGCAGCAGTGCGCCACCAGGCCGGACCTGCAACATTCTTTTTAAAGGTATTAATCTCTTTGTAAATTTTCTCCTTCATATTATGGATTTTTTTTCTCATTTCATTATGTCTGACTGAGTCTTCTCATATCTTGGTGAGTCTCCTTAAGATTGTTGCTCGGAATTCCTTATCAGTCATTTCAAGTGTTTCATGCTCTATAGAGTCTGGAATTGAGAATTGCTATATTCTTTTGCTGGTGTCATATTTACTTGGGTTTTTGTACTTCTGGTATTTCTACATTGATTTCTGGTCATCTGGTAGAGCAGTTGCTTCTTCTACTACTTTGGAGTGGGGTTTAAGGAGAGAGACATTCTCTTTTTTTTCCCCAGTCTCCACTGGAGACTTCCTTATGTCAATGCAGTCGAGTATCCAGCAGGCCACCTGCATGGTGGTTGTGGCTGCTGCTGTGGTGTCAAGCCACTTTTTCAGTGGCCATGGCTATGGCAGTGGCTATAGTGGGCCACCTATGTGGAAGTGGTGTTTTTGGCATGCTCTCTTGCCTGCTTTTGGGTGGGGATTATTGCTCTCAGCTCCTTCTTCTGACCCCAGGCAGCTCTAT